>NW_006921620.1:93080-95912 GCF_000298275.1 Orycteropus afer afer | reverse complement strand
ACTTCAGGAACTTTTTGGGTAAGCGAAAAGTATGCTGGAGAAAATAGGTGGAGTATGTGAAAGAACAGAGCACATAAATCAAGCAGAACTCAAAAAACTCAGAGGCTGGTGTGGAGCGTCAAGTCAAAAGGGCTGTTGGCCTACAAGAAACAGTGAAAGACTGGAAATAGAATGGGTTAAGGGAAGCCCTGTTCTTTTAAATTCCTTTGAAGCGGCCACACTACCTATCTTCTCTGCAAACTGGATCAAGTCAATCCTGTAGGGAATGAGTTCTTCAGCAGTCAAGAGGGATAACATTAATATGTGATGAACATTTCCTGCAGATGTCCATTGAAGCAGTTCTATGGGTTTGGCCTTTACTGTGCTTTGAGAGCATTATACTTGTTCAGTTTTACCTCCTGATAGTATGGAAAAGTGTGGTTTCATTGCATACTAGCTTCTCCTTAACACTCTTTCACAGATTTCTCAGCCACAGCTCTTCTCTGTGAATATCTGTATCAACATTTTAGCTGATCGTGTTCAAAGCAATGAGGGCAGTTTGGGCTTCATCTCTTGTTAGATACCATTTGGTGGTAGCTGGGCTTTCAGCATGCCTGTAAGTTTAACAGGAGCAGTGAAGCAAGTTATGTAGCAGATGCATTCTAAGATTTACTGGCTTTATTTTGTTCTGGACATATTCTTTAAGTATATCATAAAAGTACCCTTCTTAAACAGCTGTTGCTGTTGTTATATGCCATCGAGTCAGACCCGACTCATAGCGACCCCTCCTTGGGTTTTCGAGGCAGTATCACTACCCAAGTAGATTGCTCCATCTTCCTTCCGAGGAGTGGCTCAAACAGCATCCCATTGAAAACTGATAAAGCATGGTATTTATTTTTCCAGAATATGTAAATCAAAGCCCCTGTATTCCTTTTTAATGCCTTATATTTCATAACTTTTTCCTGTAACACTTATTCTTCAATAATTATTATTTTTGTTTGTATTTTCTGATTCTTCAGTTTCTTTTGTCCTAGATGATTATAAATCTAAGATGTGTTGTAGAGTTGTTTAAAATGAGGTTTATGGATAAGCTACCAACCCTGTTTGTTACTGATGTGAGATAAGGAGCTTGCTCTAGAATATAAACCAAACACATCATTAAATGCACTGTTTAACTCAGCTCACATTTTTGTTGTTATTGTTGTAAAACTTTTTCAATGAAGGAAGCAGTGCAGTGATTTACATTTTGGATCAAGTTCCTTATCTTGTTGCAAGGTGACATTTTGAGTAGCAGTGGATGTCCTGTCAATTTTTTGCTTTCCAGAATTTTCTATAAAATTTAGGATATTATGGATATGGAGTAACATTTCAGAACCAATAGTAGTTATATTAATTTACTTTGGACTCTGACAAAATATCATTTTCTTTTATAAAGGATTCAATCTAAACTATTCCTCAGAGAGAATGTGATTAAAAGCCAGTGGAAGCTAAGTGCATTGAGCAAAGCATTGAGCAAAAGGCAGGCTACTGAGATCAGGGGCTCTATTTTCATTTCCGTACATGTTGCCTAACATAGCATCTAGTAGAAGGGCTTGCATAAGTGGAGTGCTACTAAAGCCTTGTTGAGTGGGATCCTCTTTTCTCAACCTATATTTTTTCTCTATCCTCTTAAAAGAAATTTAACCCACCAATGTTTCTGCTGTCATTTCTTAGGAATGCTGTTGAGCGTGCAGTGACTTGAATCCCTGGCACCTTTTCACCCACTGCTGGAGGAGGCCTGGCGAATCTTGTGCCCTTTGCAGAAGGCATCATTGGTCTAATCAGCCTTTCAGTGTCAGGGAAATTTTTCATAAAAATGTTCCATTTTCTTTTTCTAACATTTAACTTCCAAGCAGGAATCATAAGTGCTCTAAAGTCCATGTTTTACATTTTCCTCTATGATGTTACTTTTTACTAAATTTAAAATGAACAAACTAGAGATTCTGAAAATCCTTAAAAAACAAAAAACAATCCTCCAGTAGAAAGGAAAAAAAAAAAAAACTTGACAAAAGTAAAATAATCAATTGCAAGTTGGTGAACCTTTAAAGAGTATTAATTCAAATGGATAAACTGCACTTAGGTGACTTTTATCAAGAAAACTGGGTTAGGTGGTTAAAAGCAAGCAAGCAAAAAAAAAAATCCTAAAAAACATACAGAGGGAGCAGTTTATGTGTCAAGAAAAACAGAGAATTTTTGAAGCTCTGATGTCTAGCAGGTAGCACTTAAATCATTTTTCTCCAAACTTCAGTCATAATACTTCAAAGAGTTATAGCCATAATACAAATTTTTAGACTAAGAAGTGGTGTTTGAAGTTGTTTTATAGGATTTTGCTGTAAGGGCTCCAATTGATTTGTAGTAAGATAAAAGAAGAAAACTTTATTTTCGAAGCTTTGTCGGAAAAAGCTTATCTTCCATTGGTCATTCTGCCAATATGCCTGCAGGGCTTGATGATGTAGACACTGATATTATATGCCTATATGAACTGAGCAGGGTTTACACCTCCTATTGTTTGTGTTATGGTTAAAATCTGTCACAAAATCAGTTAGTGATTTATTAAATGTTTAATGAAGTAAGACAAAAACTTCAATAACTACAAACAGAGAAATAGAATATCATATTAAAATATAGTAATACTTATTACATTTCTACATTTCTTTCCAGTTTTCACTTGCTCAAGATGATAAGGGCTCATTTGGACCTCCATACTGTATAAAAGGAATACTGAAAAGTCTCCATTCAAGTTAACAAAGGTTATGCTGTAGTTTTTATGCTTTGCTTTCTTTTTCTTCTTCTTAAGAGAGAATGAAAAAAAAA
>NW_006921620.1:87560-92980 GCF_000298275.1 Orycteropus afer afer | reverse complement strand
TTCAAACCCACCAGCCACTCCTCGGAAGGAAGGTTGGGCAATCCTACTTCCGTAGTGATACTGCCTCGGAAACCCAAGGAGGGGTCGCTATGAGTTGGGTTTGACTCGACGGCACATAACAACAACAACAACATTAGATTTTCTATTATTAGTACCCCAAATATCCTGCTATTCATGTAGAACTAGATATCTAACTATTTTGAAGTGTGGAATTAAATGTGCTACATCTATTTTATGGTATCCTATTTAAACATTGCTCTAATGAGCTCTCTCCAGTCCATAAATATGAAACAGGAAGGCAATAAACAATCACAAGCATGTCTGCAATTTGTCTCTTTAAAATAGATTCTTTTTTTTTCACTCCACTATAAAATCTTGGGTGTCATTTTTAATTGAAAACAAAAAGTGTTTTCATATTGTTCTCTGGCTGCTTTTGTGTCCCAAGCTATTGTCCTTTTTTTGTTTAAAAAATGTGTATGAGCATGTGTATGTGTTTGAGAGCATGTGTGAGAATGTGGTGTGTATGTGTGTGTGTGTTTGGGGCAACTGTGTGTGTGTGTGTATATATGTGTATATATGCCTATATGAACTGAGCAGGGTTCAGCTCCTATATATATAGGAGCTCTGGTAGTGTAGTGCCTAAGGCATTTGGCTGCTAACCCAAAGCCTGGCAGTTCAAACCCACCAGCCACTCCTCAGAAGGAAGGTTGGGTAATCTACTTCCATAGTGATACTGTCTCAGAAACCTAAGGAGGGGTCGCTATGAGTTGAAATCAACTCCACGGCAGTGAGTGAGTGAGTTAGTTATATGTATGTGTGTAACAACTGTATTTTCATTACATTCATATATACATGTGTATATATTATGTACACTAACACTACATAAATCATTCTCCTCTCCTCTCAATGCATAGCACTCTCCTCTTTTTCTCTCTCTCTCTAATATATACATATATGTATAACTCTAAACTATTTAATGGCTTTGCAGTATCAAGTAATTCCTTATGTTTATTGATTTTGATTTACATAATCCCTGTAATGGAGATTCATAGACTTAAGTGAAGATAGAATTTTTAAAAATGCAGAAATAATTGATTTTTGTTGTGTGCATAAAATTCCAATATGTCTATGTGAACATCTTGTTCACATTAAAATTTCTAAAAGGTCTTGCCATTTATATTATCAGATATAGCCTGGATTACTAGAGGGCCATTTCTCCATGGACTTGGTTGATATGAACTCAAAGTATGTAATTCAATACAATAATTAAATGATTCATTTGGTAGAATGGTGACATAGCAATTGGTTGATTGGCTGAATTATTCACTTTTTAGTTGTTTTCTGCCACATTTGATAGACATAGACTAGAGTGAATCTATATTAAGGTTTTAGGGTCTCAAATTTTGTTTCACTCATTCATTCATTCTTTCACATTCATTTATAAAACATTAACTGAATACCTACCATAGAAAGCAATGGAAAACAGCAATGAGAAAAACAGGTAAAGCTCCTACCCCATGGAATTTACACTCTAAGGAAACAAGTGTGTGTGTGTGTGTGTGTGTGTGTGTGTGGGCGGGGAGACAAGAAATTAACCAGCTGTAACAAGTTTTATGAAGAAATCAAAATCCTATTATATAAACTTGAAATTCTTTCAAATTCAATCAAATCAGGACAACTCAAACATCATAACAGCTTGTAATAGAGCATCAACTTGAATTATCATCTGATTATTTCAGGTGTCTTGTTGTCAGTGTCTGTTAAGTCCCATGTGCAACAGAAATGACTGGCACTTGGTCCTGTGCTATCTTCATGATCATTGGTCTGCTGGAGTCTATTGTTTTGGCCATTATGTATTTTGAGTGGCTTCTAATGTAAGGGTCCATCTCCCAGCACTATATAGGACAATATTCTTTTGTGACTCATAGGATGTTAATTGGCTAATTGTTACAAGTAGATTGCCAGCCCTTCTTTCTCAATCTTTTTGGTCTGGAGCTCTGCTGAAACCTGTCCCCTGCATGTGACCCTGCTGGTATTTGAAATACTGGTGAAAGAGCTTCCAGAATCATAGCAACATGCAAGCCACCACAGTAAGATAAACAAATAGACAGGTGGGAGGCAGTTATTTTATATATATTAGATAAAATTAACCATGGGGTAATCGGACTTATTACCTGTTGATCTAAGAACTGTAAGTCTGGTTTAAAAAAGAATTTTTTTTTTACATATTTTGTGACTATTTCTTGCCTGAATCAGTATTTCTTGATATTTTTAAGTTTGGCTAAACAATTTAGCTTAAGTAAAACTTGTTTGAAGAGAAGACCTTGGACTTCTCATTGTTTAAAGATGAATCTTCTAGGATATCTCTCTAAGATAATAATGAATTATTATGTGTTTAGTGCTCTAATTCCTCCCAATGACAAAAGTATTTACTATCTGTAGATAGTTCTGATTTTATCTAGTATACTTAAACCAGTTTTTTAAAAAAATTGTCGTGCAGTCCACTCTGACTCATGGTGATGCACATATGTCAGGATAGATGCTCCATAGGTGTTTCAATGGCTGACTTCAGAAGTAGAATGCCAGGCCTTTCTTCAGAGGTGTCTTCAGGTGGACTTGAACTTCTAACCTTCCAGTTACCCGGTTACCCCTAGTGTGTTTAGATAGATTTAAATCTTACATTTGTTAAAGTGCTTTGGTCATAACGTTAAATAGTGAATTTGCATATCATCTTGAGGAACAGAGGACAGAATAAGCAAGAGCTCATGATTGGGAGTTCCAAGGACTGGTTCTTAGCATTGGTTTTCCTATGACTGTAAAAATATGAAGAAGGAAATTTGTTCAATTTGACAAATACTCAAAATGAAAAATATCTAAGCCACTGCCCTCAAGTTGATGAAGACTCACAGTGACCCTTTAGGACAGAGTAGAACTGCCCGTAGAGTTTCCAAGGCTGTAAATCTTTACTGAAGCAGACTGCCTTATCTTTCTCCTGAAGAGCAGGTTGAGTTCAAACCACTGACCTTTTGGTTAGCAGCCAAATGCTTGAACCACTACATCAACAGAGCAAGTGCTCAGCCAGATTTTGTGTTTATAAGGCATTTAAACTTTTTTTTTTTTTTTAATGAGCTTCCTTAAAGACATTGCCCTTTACTTATGAAGAAAAAATACTACTATTAATAATATATTATACTATATATATATTATATATTAATTATGGTATAAAAGCAGTCTTAAAGAATTATCAACTGAGTATTGTCATTGTTGAAATCATATATAAGGAGTATATCTGACAAAAGTGCCACACATGAGCTGGCATCCAAAATGGGCATTGAAAGTAGATAAAATTTCAAGAAGCAAAGAGGGAAAAATGGAGGTTTCCAGAAAGATCACTCACTATGAGCAAAGAAATTGAGGCAGAAAAGTGTATGTCAACTTCAGTGACCCAGAACTATACACACAACAGAATAAAACATTTTCAACCTTTCTTCACCCAGAGTATTTCAATATTGCCATTTTCTTCCTTGTGTTAACAAATGTAAAATGTGCGTTTTGGATTCTCCTTGAGTGTAACTATCCTGTACCAATACAAGGGAATATAGGATCAATTCTGAAACAATGTGCTACACACAGGTGCTCAAAAAATATGTCCAATAAATGAAGAAAAGGTCAATTCTCTGTTCCCTGTTCCCTCTTCCCTTCCCTTCCAATCTCTTCTCTAACTCTGAGAAATCAGTAGCTCAAGGGTTTTAGACACAGGAAAGTGATTAAAAAAAAAGTCATTTCAAAGCAGGCCCTCTCAGGCTGGCAAGCCCAATTGAAGGTACCTCATTTGTGGCGAAGGGAGGATCACTCTCTCATTCCTGAGGTTGTTCTCAGTGAAGCTGAGATAGTATGCAGTTCATCACGTCTTTTTCCTTTGTCACTGCCTGTGGCTGCTGTGGAGATAGGTAAGGGTGCTGCAGCAAAAGCAAACTAGCCAAAGGGGAAAACAGAGCCAATTGTCTTGGAAGAGTTCTAATCCACTAATTTAAGAAAAAAAGATACCTCTTGCTTCCTGGAGTTGCAAGGTTACTTTCACCTGGACTCATCTCATTCAGTCAACTTAGTGCCATGCTCTCCATATGTCTAATGGGATAATTCTGCACCACCTCAATATAGCAGATGTACATGCCCAGGGAGGCCAATCACATTTGTTAAACTTGTATTTAGCAGCACACTACAACAATGGTTTTTAAATTTTAAAAATCATTTTAATTTCCTTATATAATTCCATTCAAAAATGGTTTTCAACACAGTTAATCAAATTCTGAAAAGAGTGGATTTAGAGACCTTGGTGATGATTATCTCTAGCCTTGGCATTCATGTCAAGGTTCCTGTCCTGCCAGCATGCCATGGTGTTGCCAGGGAAGGCATTTGCTGTTTGCCCTCATCTCTGTGGGATCCTCACCAAGCACCACTGAGAACAGCTTATTCCTCTATTTCCTTTTGTAATGACACTGGGGATTTGAGTGCATGTGTTGCCAGATTTCCCCATACTGAGTGCCATACTCAGACAATTGGAGCTAAAGACAACCTTTCACATTATACGTTGGCACACATGATTGGTATCTGCAGGTACTTTTTATGCCTTGTCAGGAGGTGAAATTTTAGAAAGGCATCACACTGCTTTTAAATACCTTCTGCACTTCACAGATTCATCATAATAATCACCCAAATTGACAGAGAGTAAAATTTCAACTTTAATTTGCTTAGCAGCCATGGAAGATAACAGTGTGAATGGTTCCTCCGTATAAGCTATAATTGTTTTGTTATACCCTCGTATTACCCTTCTCAGAAAAGGAAGAGAATCTATCACAAGACAGCCCATTGAGCTTGCTAAATGAGAACAATGAAGCTTAATTAAAAGATCTATCTTTGCAATAAGGGAATTATATTTGTGTGTGTTGTGCACGTGTGTGTGTACTTTTCCCCTTATGAAAGATGTTAAGATGAATATTTCAATCATGCTTTTATAATTATTTCCAAGCAGGACAAATGGCATGCTGGGCTTCATTATATAACCTACATTACTGTGTTTTATTTTGCCTGTGTCAATAGGAAGTGTGACAGAAAATGGTGGACCAGCAATTTTGGAAAACCAGAGCTATATTATTAACATCAGAAATATTCATTGTTGGAATAAGAATGCAAATGTATGCACCAGCTTTCTTCTTGCTTAGTCCACAGGACATCTAGTGGTAAACTGTGCAGTCGCAGCAACTCGTTGACACTCCTGTTAGCATTTTGCATTGCCAATCTTTTCTTTATTGTGCTGCTAGGAAACAGAAAACTGGCCATTTGGCCCAACTGCAAAGTTTGTAGGGAAGAGAAATATAATTTCATAAGTCATTTTTAAAAAAATTTCAATGACATCTCTG
>NW_006921620.1:83566-87200 GCF_000298275.1 Orycteropus afer afer | reverse complement strand
GGAGGCTCCAACAAACAATATCCAACAGGCAGGGCATTTTTGTATGCATAAATGACAAGAATTTGGTTCTCAAATCGATTTCAGAGATCAATATGATTACATTCTTTAATAGCTTTTTAAACCAATATCTAAAATAATTATAGACACAAAACTCTATGATGTGGCTATTAGTAGGTTAATTAGGTAATAATGAATGAGATGCCATAGGTTAGCATAGAGTTAGCACAATAGGATTTGTTTCAGCATGAAATGAAGTTGAGTGTTAAAAATTTAATCTTTATGTGCTAATATGCATGGGCATACCTTGTTAATTATTGCCAAAGGATTCTTTCTACTTCTGAACACTAACAAATGAGTAATTCAGAAATTGATTATGTTTTGTAGCTGTCCATGAAGATTAGTTTGACAAAGACTGTAAGATTTGTGAGAATTATGTAGCATGTTTGTATGAATACTTATGATTTATTTAGAAAATTAGTTATAAAATTTATAATATAATATGTTAAACGTTTAAGTAAATTAAGTAGAAATTATTTTGCATTTCAAAAATTATAAAATTATTTATTTTAAAACAAAAAGTATACAAAGCTGTGACAAGAAGAAGGCACTTCACATTACACTGCCTATTCAATTCCTGAAACACTCACTGCCATCAAGTCGATCTGACTCATAGTGACTCCTCTTTGGGTTTCTGAGGCAGTATCACTACGGAAGTAGATTGTCCAATCTTCCTTCAAGGAGTGGCTGGTGTGTTTGAACCGCCAGCCTTCTGGTTGGCAGGTAAATGCCTTAGGCACTACTCCACCATTTTACTATTATTGAGGGAAAGGCTCATTTGCTTTTGATATCCACTAGTCCTGATGTTGGTTTGCAGAAATATTGCTAAATATATGAAACATTAAATTAGATATGCAAATACAATTACAGAAGTGGCATCTAAATTTCATGAAAATTTGGTAACATTCACATCTATAAAATGAACACTGTAGTAAAAACAAGTTTAATTATCTGCTTCATTATTTATAACTTTGATATTAAATTAATAGCCAAGTGTGAAGCAATTTGGTTTATTGGAGATGAAATAACTACTTGATCTTCTGTCTTGTGAAAATAAAGCAATGAGTTTCACAAAGTCATTTCTGATGCAGTGGTAGTTAAATGCTTTGTGGCAAATGGCTTCTAAGAACCATTCCGATTATGTTGTCTTGTGTATATTATATCATATAATATGTGAGGTATGCAAATATGACAATGTGTCACTAGGAGGCCTGACAAAGAATGCCTTTAGCCCCCTACACATACACTCAAATTCAGAACCATTGAGAAGTAGGAATAGGGATCAGGTAGGTGGAGATTAAAATCTTAAACTTTTTTTTTCTAAAAAAACCTAATAAACATTTATTGAGGAGAGCTTTTGCCACAGTGAGTTTGCAAATATTATCCTAAATTAATCTGACTTATCTAACCTAGTCAAGAAGCTCTAGTGGTATAGTGGTTAAAACATTTGGCTGCTAACCAAAAGATTTACAGTTGGAACCCACCAGCCGCTCTGAGGGAAAAAGATGAGTCAGTCTGCTTCAGTAAAATTTATAGCCTTGGAAACCCTATGGGCAGTTCTACCCCGTCCTGTAAGGTTGCAGTGAGTGGGAATCGACTTGATGGGAGTGTTTGGTTTGATTATCTACCTAGTCACATAGTTCCTGCCTCACCAGATGTCTGCAAGAGCAGAGATCATCTGCAAGACAGCGTATGAGAATGTACTCCTCTTGCAGACAGGTGCAGCTGAAGCACCATAAAGGGTAGGGCTGAGATACATCCTAAGTTGCAAAAATAGTACATTGTTCCACTCATGTTCTCCTAATGTTAACATATCACATAGATGTAGTACAATTATGAAAACCAGAAAATTAATATTGATATAATACAGTAGATACTGACATATCTATTATGTTATGTGCCAGTCGAGTTGGACCCGACTCATAGTGACCCCTCCTTGGGTTTCCGAGGCAGTATCACTATGGAAGTAGATTGCCCCTTCTTCCTTCTGAGGAGTGGCTGGTGGGTTTGAACCGTCAGCCTTCTGGTTAGCAGTCAAGTGCTTTAGGCACTACGCTATAGATCTTAGATTTTTGTCCATCGTCTCTCTAGGGTACTCTGGATATTAGCCTCATTGCATTTAGTTATCATGTCTCCTTAATTCTCTTAGTCTGTGACAGCTCCTCAATTTTTATATTTCATAACCTTGACACTTTTGAAAAGCATTGGTCAGGTATTTTGTAGAATGTCTCTCAATTTCAACTTGTCTAATATTCTCTTGTGATAAATACAAAACAGCCACCACCTAATGAACTCTGACTCATGATGCCCTGTGTGTGCTCAAGTAGAACTGTGCAATGTGTGATTTTCAATGGCTGACTTTTAGGAAGCAGATCACCAGGCCTTTCTTCTGAGGTGCCTCTGGATGGATTCAAATCTCCAACTTTTCAGTTAGAACCTGAGTGTTTCTCTTATGATTACATGAGATTATACTTTTCAGCAAGAATACAGGTAATGTGTCATTCTCAGTGCATCATGTCAGAATGTTGATATGACTTGTTATTGGTGATGGCAACTTGGAATCAGTTGGTAGAAGTGGTGTCTGGCAGGTTTCTCCACTGGAAGGTTACTATTTTCTTTTCTTAATCAATAAATAGTTCTAGGAAGATACTTTGAGACTATGCACATATTCAGTTACTCTCCATATTTCTGCCCACTAAGTTTAGCATCCACTGTTCGTTTCCTCTGTGACAATTATTTCTGGCTATTTGCCTAATAGCAAATATTTACTTCCATCATTTCTACTAATTTATTGATTGGAATTCTATGTTAAGAAAGAGCTGCCCCTAGCAACAGAGGAAGAAGGAAATTCAGGAATAGGATGAGGATATGGAATGTGTGGCTAATTGTCTACACAAACAACTTCCTCATTTGCCATGAGACCGGAAGAACTAGATGGTGTCTTGCTTAACGTTTTGATCAGAGTCTACAGAAGAATCCTAATCAAAAGGGGGAAATGAGGAACAGTACTTAAAATTCTGACAGACTCCAGACTTCCTGTAGCCATGAATGTTGAATGGACCCTGAAAATATGCTTAACCCAAGCATATCCCCTGAAATGTTCTTAAAACCAAATAATACAACTAAACTAAACCCACTGCCATCAAGTTGATTCTTAGTCATAATAACCCTGTAGGACACAGTAGAACTCCCTCACAGGGTTTCCAAGGCTATAAATCTTTATGGAAGCAGACTGCCTCATCTTTCTCCCCCAGAGGGGCAGGTTGGTTTGAATAGCTGACCTTTTGCTAAGCAGTCCAAATGCTTTAACCACAGTGTCACCAGAGCTCCTATAAAACCATATAATAGTTTAGCTTAAGTAGTAAAAAGTATCTGCCTTGAGCAATACAGTCTTTTAAGTACTATGTATATAGGATGAAATGAATAACAGTAACTTTATAGATTAGACTAGGAAACTTAGCAGGCAGTAAATGGGGAAAAAACAACTCAGAAAAGGAAGGTGAGAATAGTTGCCCATGTCATTAAATGGTTTATGTAGAAACTGTTGAACTGCTGTATGTTTTACTTTGTATATTCT
>NW_006921620.1:81851-82813 GCF_000298275.1 Orycteropus afer afer | reverse complement strand
GGCAGTGTTTCGTTCTGCTGTGCATGGGGTCGCTATGAGTTGGAAATGACTCGACGGCACTTAACAACAACAAGAATTTACTATAATTTACTACTATCATTTATTTTGTTGTAAAAGCCCGTTTTGAAAACATCAAATAGCTTTAAATACAGGGAGTCCCCACGCTATGAATGTCTGACTTATGCACAACCTGTAGTTATGAACCAATCCTCGTAAAGCCTATTATATTAAAAATTCAAGGTACATACAATGGGTTGTTATATTAAATGGGTGCTACTTTGTGAAATACATCAAAACATTATATTATTATTACTGTTTTATTATGTTAAAGATGTTTTAGTGTATCTGGAAGAAATTAAACACTTCTTTAATGCTTTTTAAGCATAGAAAGGTACACTATATACTATATGCTAAGATAAACATTTGATTGACACTAGATATGAACTATATCTAACTGTTCCAACTTACACACAAACTCAACTTAAAGACAGAATTTAGGAACAGAATTAGTCCATAATCCAGAGGCTGCCTATATACAAATTCTAAAAGTCGATGAAGTCATTCTACCAGAACCAATTAATACATTGAACTTGGAACAATAAGGCTGGTGTGTTCTGATGTAAATGTGCTAGTTGCTTTGGAAAATAAAAAGAGTTCAAGGCAGTCTATGTCCTTAAGGAGATAGCATAATAATTGAGAAGATAGACATACGAAAAGATACAATGGTTAGTACATTTATACAACAGCTCAAGAAAACAATATAAGTTTCACCAAGGACAGAAAAAGGGAGGAGTTAATGCTTAGGGAACATTGATTTTCTCTTAAGTGATGAGAAAATTTGGAAATGGATAGAGGTGATGGTTGCACAATATGGCAAAAGTGATTAATGCCATTGAATTATACACATAACAATGGTTGAAGTGGGAATGCTTTGTTATATATATATATATATATATATATAT
>NW_006921620.1:71906-81071 GCF_000298275.1 Orycteropus afer afer | reverse complement strand
TTTGCCCATAGAATCTCTCAATATTGCAACTCGAGGCTTAAATTTTTTCTTCAGTTCTTTCAGTTTGAGAAATGCTGAGCGTGTTCTTCCTGTTTGGTTTTCAGACTCTAGGTCTTTGCACATTCAGCATTTGAAAGAGGTCTATTGCAGCAGATTTGCCCAATGCAATACATCATCTGATTTCTCGATGGCTGCTTCCATTGGTGTTGATTGTGGAACCAAGTAAAATGATGTCTTTGACAACTTCAATCTTTTCTCCATTTATCGTGATGCTGCTTATTGCTCCAGTTGTGAGGATTTTCATTTTCTTATATTGAGGTGTAATTTATACTGCAGACTACAGTCTTTAATCTTCATCAGTAAGTTCTTCAAGTCATTTTCACTTCCAGTGAGCAAAATTGTGTCATCTCCATATTGCTGGTTGTTAATGAGTCTTCTTCCAATCCTGACACCACCCTCTTCTTCACATAGTCCAGCTTCTTGGATTATTTGCTCAGCATAGAGATTGAATAAATATGGTGAAAGGATACAACCCTGACACACTCCCTTCTTGATTTTAAACCATGCAGTATCCCCTTGTTCTGTTCTATGTACAGGATCTTCATGAGCACAATTAAATGTTCTGGAATTCCCATTCTTCTCAACATTGTCCATAATTTGTTATGATCCACACAATCTAATCCACACAATCTTTCTGATATTCTTTGCTTTCAGCCAAGATCCATCTGACATCAGCAATGTCATTCCATGTCCTCTTCTGAATCCATTCTGCATTTCTGGAAGTTCCCTTTCAATATACTGCTGGAACAATTTTTGAGTTATCTTCAGCAAGATTGTACTTGCATGTGATATTAATTACATTGTTCAATAATTTCCACATTCTGTGGGATCACCTTTCTTTGGAATGGGGACAAACATGGGTCTCTTCCAGTCAGTTGGCCAGGTAGCTGTCTTCCAAATTTCTTGGCACAGAAGAGTGAGCGCCTCCAGCAGGACATCCCTTTGTTGAAACATCTCAGTGGATATTCCATCAATTCCGGGAGCCTTGTTTTTTGCCAATTCCTTCAGTGCAGGTTGGACTTCTTCCTTCAATACCATTGGTTCTTGATCATATGCCACCTTGTGAAATGGATGAATATCAACCAATTCTTTTTGGTATAGTGACTCTGTATTCCTTCCATCTTCTTTTGATGTTTCCTGCATCATTCAATATTTTGCCCATAGAATCTTTCAATACTGCAACTCGAGACTTGAATTTTTTCTTCAGTTCCTTCAGCTTGAGAAATGATGAGTGTGTTCTTCTCTTTTGGTTTTCTAACTCCAGGTCTTTGCACATTTCATTATAATAATTGACTTTGTCTTCTTGAGCTACTCTTTGAAATCTTCTGTTCAGTTCTTTTATCTTGTCATTTCTTTCATTTGCTTTAGCTACTCTGGTAACATAGTGCCTAAGGCACTTGACTGCTAACTAGAAGGCTGGTGTTTCAAACCCACCAGCCACTCCTCAGAAGGAAGTTTGGGCAATCTACTTCTGTAGTGATAATGCCTTGGCAACCCAAGGAGGGGTTGCTAATGAGTTGGGTTCGACTCAACGGCACACAAAAACAACAACCCTCTCCATTCAATGGCAAGTTTCAGAGTCTCTTCTGACATCCATTTTGGTGTTTTCTTCCTTTCCTTTTTAATGACTTTTTGCTTTCTTCATGGATGATGTTCTTGATTCCATCCCACAATTCCTGTGCTTTTTGGTCATTGGTGTTCAATGCATCAAATCTATTCTTTAGATGGTCTCTGAATTCAGGAGGGATATACTCAAGGTCATGGCTTGGCTCTTGTGGACTTCTTTTAATTGTCTTCAGCTTCAACTTGAACTTGCATATGAGCAGTTGATGGTCTGTTCCACAGTTATCTCCTGGCCTTGTTTTGGCTGGAGAGATTGAGCTTCTCTATCACTTCTTTCCATAGATGTAGTCCATCTGATTCCTGTGTACTCCATCTGGTGAAATCCATGTGCATAGCCACCATTTATCTTGTTGAAAAAAGGTATTTGCAATGAATAAGTCATTGGTCTTGCAAAATTCTATCATGCAATTTCCAGTGTCATTTTCATCACGAAGGCCATATTTGCTGACTACTAGTGATTCTTTTTTTGTTTCCAACTTTTGCATTCCAATCATTAGTAATAAACAAAACATCTTGATTGTATATTTGGTCAATTCCAGACTGCAGAAGTTGGTAAAAATCTTTATTTTGTCATCTTTTGCTTTTGTGGTTGGTGCACAAATTTGAGTAATGATAGTATTAATTGGTGTTCCTTGTAGGCATATGGATATTATCCTATCACTGATAGCACTGTACTTCAGGATAGATCTTGAAACATTCTTTGTGATGATGATTGCCATGCCATTCCTCTTCAATTTGTCATTCGTGGTATAGTAAATCTTATGGTTGTCTGATTCAAAATGGCTAAAACTAGTCCATTTCAGCTCACTAATACCTAGGATATTGATCTTTATGGTTTCCATTTCATTTTTGACAACTTCCAATTTTCAGAGATTCTTACTTCGTACATTCCATGTTATGACTATTAATGGATGTTTGTAGCTATTTCTTCTCATTTTGAGTCATGCCACATCAGCAAATGGAAGTCTTGAATGCTTCACTCCATCCACATCGTTAAGGTTAACTCTACTCTGAGGAGGCAGCTCTTTTCCAGTCATATTTTGAATGCCTTCTCACCTGAGGGGCTCATCTTCTGACACTGTATCAGACAATGTTTCAGGGCTGTTCATAACATTTTCTAGTAGTATATCAGACAGTGTTTCACTGCTATTCGTAAAGTTCTCCCTGGCCAATTCTTTGAGAAGTGGATGGCCCCTTCCTTCTTCTGAGTCTGTCTTAGTCTGGAAGTTCTGCTGAAACCTGTCCACCATGAGTGACCCTGCTGGTATTTGAAATCCTGGTGGCATAGCCTGCAGCATCACAGCAACACGCAAGCCACCACAGTACAACAAACTGACAGATGAGTGGAAGCCTTAAAGCATTAAAGAGGGAGAAAACCTTCATGGATTCTGCTAAAGAAGTGACCAACAAGGTCTGTACTGCAAAGGCCTGCTTCCTGCTACTCTGACCTGGGAGAAAATTATAAAGAAACACTGTATTTTCTGAAGAAAGTGGAGCAGTGTATCTCCTTGTGCTTTCTTCTTTCTCACCATTTTCCTTATGGGTGAATTTTGATTATTTATGCATATAAATGCAGCAAAATCCATTGACTCAATATATTAAATCTCATAATCTTACTTGAGCTACCTCCTTTGCTCTACTTTTTTTTTAAACTACATTTTATTGAAATATAATTTATGTACAGTGAAATACACAAAACTAAAGTGACATGGGTCAAAGCAATTTTTTTTGCAATGTTCCTTCCTCTCCCCTCCCACCCCTAGTAAACAACAAAGTTTCTTTCCATATAGAAACTGTTCCTTGACCTTTTACAATAATGAACTAATACTATATTGTCCTTCTGTGATTGACTTATTTCACTGAGCATAATATCCTCCAAGTTCATCCATGTTATGCAGTGTTTTGCAGATTCTACATTATTCTTTAGTGTTGCATAGTATTCCATTGTATGTACCATAGTTTGGTAATCCATTCTTGTGTTGATGGGCACGTAGGTTGTTTCCATCTTTTTGCTATTGTAAATAGTGCTGCAATGATCATGGATGTGCATATATTTGTTCTTGTCTGGCTCTCACTTTAGGATATATGTCTAGTAATAGGATTGCTGGGTCAAATGGTATTTGTAATTCCAGCTTTTTAAACAAGAGTCCCAATCTCTCCACATCCTCACCAGCATTTGTTATTTTCTGTCTTGTTGAACTTTGCCATTAGTGCTGGAGTGAGACGGTATTTCATTGCTTTGATTTGCATCTCTCTGATGGCTAATGATTGTGAACATTTCTTCATGTGTTTGCTGGCTGCCTGAATATCCTCTTTGGTGAAGTGTCTATTCATGTCTTCTGCCCATTTTAAAATTGGATTGTTAATCTTTTTTTTTATTGAGGTGTTGGGGTTTTCTATAAATTTTAGAGATAAGTCCCTTGTGAGATACATAATTATCGACAAATATAAATTTGTTGCTGTTATTTGTTATGTGCTTTGGCATGGTGTTCCTGATTTCTCTATAATTTTCATATAATTTTCTGGGCTGAACTCATTTTGTTTAGGAATCATGCTATCAATTCTTTCTTCGCTATTGTTTTAGTATTTGTTAAATGGTCCTCTTTTTTATTTTGATGTGAAAGTTCATCATTTTTCTTTGAGGTTACCCTGTGATTTATATTTTTCTCCCTAAGTTGAGAACAGTCCATTCTATCTTGCAGTTGTGTTAACTTCCCTACAGTTTAGAAGTTCTGTAACTACACAATTTTTTCCCTCATTTTGGTTTGTTGTTGTCCTCATTTGTCAATTGATGTCTCTATTTCCATGTTTACAATCTTGTAGGCTTATTTACTTTGGATACTTCCATAACTGGGTTGGTTTCTGGATTATGTCATCATATGCATTAATTATCGGTTGTTGTTAGCTGTTGTTGGTTCTCTATCCAAAAGACTCCCTTTAACATCTCTTGTAAGGTTGGTCTGATTTTAACAAATTCCCTTAATTCCTACTTATCTGGAAATGTCCTAATTTTACCATCATATTTTAAAGACAATTTAGCTGGATATATAATTCTTGGTTGGAAATTTTTCTCTTTCAGTGTTTTATATATACCATCCCATTGTTTTCTCACCTGCATGGTTTCTGTTGAGAAATCCAAGCTTAGTTTTATTGGTTGCATCTTGTAGGTAACTTTTTGTTTTTACTGTGCTGCTTTCAGGACTCTTTCTTTGCCTTTAGTTTTGGTGAGTTTGATGATGATATGTCTTGGTGATTTTCTTTTGGAGTCTATCTTGTTTGGGATTCATTGGACTTCTGGAATGGATATATTCTCATCTTTCATCATACCAGGGAACTTCTCTTCCAACAAACCTTTGTTAATTTTCTCTGTGGTTTTATTTTTCTCTTCCTGTTCTGGAATTTCGATTACATGTAGATTATTCCTTTTGATGGTATCTCACATGAACCTTAGGCTTTCTTCATTTTCTTTTTATCTTTTTTTCTGATTGATCCCTTTCCAAAGAAGTATTGAGGTATTTGTCTTTAATCTCACTACTTCTGTCTTCCATTGATTCAGTCCTACTCCTTTGCCTGTTCAATGTGTTATCTATTTCTGAAAATTTGTATTAATCTTCTGGGTTTCTATCTGTAGATTTTGTATCATTTCTAATATTTCATTTATTTTGTCATTTTGTTCTTGTATTGTCTTTCAAAATTGTTCTACGGTTTTCTTGGGTTTTCCTCAATTTTGTCAGTATTTTCCTTGATCTGTCTCTCAATCCATTGAAGGTACCTAAATATAATTCTTTTGGATTCCTTTTCAGGGAGTTCCAAAGCTGTGTCCTGCTCAAGGATGTGTTTTGAGTCTGTATCCTGGTCCCTTGTTCCTCCTGGTTGATCTTGTTTCTTTGTGTGGACTGTGATGCTCTGTTGTCTCTGAGACATTGTGATGTCTTTGTGTTTATATTTAACAGGTGATTGTATGTTGGAGTGACTTGCTCAAGATTTTTGTTTTCTTTGGATGTTATCTATGTAAGCAGAGCACTGTGCTCCTCTATTCACTAGTTGGCAGCACTCACACCTTCACCACCTGTCTCTTGTTGTCAGCCTCCGTATGTCCCTGCCATCCTTAGCAAATGGAGCCTATTCTTAGGTCTCTAGAATCCAAATGAGAATGCTGTCACTTTAAAATCCAGTATGGCCGCTGCTTGTAAACATTCAAAATGGCTGTACCCTTGGTCAATTTAAATATCCAAAATGGCCACTGTTTATAAGTATTCAAAATGGCTGTACCCTTTGGACAGCCAAAAGTCCACAACTCAGTTTGTCTCCTTCACTGTTTCCCTTCCTAGTCATAGGTCACCAGTGCAGTCATCCCTGCACTCCTTGGTGACCAGGGCTGATCTTTAGGTCCATTCTCAGATCCCAACACCACTTGGAAACATTCAGGCCGTTCATCCCATCACAGTAGCTGATAGATCGCTGCTCCGACTATCTCTGTACTCACGGTTTTCATTCAGTTTTTTCCACTAGTTGGTGCTGAATCCACTTTTGTATGCTTCCTTTCAAAGCTAAGGGCTCCAGGATTATTTTTTTATCTCTATCGATTGGCTTCTCTTTTCTTTGTTGAAGAGGTTCTGTGTAGCCTGTCTCCCTATTCCACCATCTTACTGGAAGTGCCCCTACTTTTCTTAAAAAATTTCTTCCTTATACTCCTCAACCCTATCTCATTCCAGGCATATGGAACGTAATTTTCCAGACCCTACCACATTTCAGTGTCTCTATATATGATGTTCCCATGGTTTGAGATCCCTTTCAGCATGTGTTTGGAAATTTTTATCTCATCTTTTAAAATCCATCTCAAAACCCACCATCTCTTGGAAGGTGTCCTCAGCTCCTGGTACAGACGTACTTGTGTTCTGTTCCAAGGCTGTGTGGTACTTTATTCATGCATCTGTTTTAGACCTTTCCACACAGTTTTAATTAACCTATCTCCTGCTAGATTCTGCCTCCTAATTGCACTGGAACCTCACTGAGGGCAGTGACTGTCTGATTCCATACTGTGCATCAACATGTAGCTAGAATTGTTGAATGAGTCAACGAATGAATGCACAACCGAATAATGAAACATTGTATAAATATACCACATTCTTTCTTTTTGACCATCTTTCAACATACCTTCATGAATTGCCAATATTAAATATTACCTTTATGGTATGAGATCTTTAGACCACATTCTAGGATCATTGAGGATATTTTTTCTGCATATGAATGTTATACCTGGAAAGGGTTAAATTGAATATGCATTTAGACACTGTTTCTCAATATCATAAGATTTAATATAGGGTAGGTGGTTCACATACAGAGAATGCCAAATCCCTCCTCTTTATTAAACCATTCTGGATTGCAGAAAATCTGTTTTTTGAATTTAACACTTTAACCTCTGAACTAAATCAATGAATGTGTGCACTATATTTTGTAAAAATGTGTGTTGATGTTCTTTTACAGTATTAAAATTTTATATTTCCAAATTTAAATACTTTTACAGTCCACTCTAAGGTGTACTGTTTTGTCAAGTGAAAAATTCCTTACCAATTGAAACTATTTCACTGGAGACAAATTTAGGCTTTAAGATCCCTCCCTAAAAATCAGGATTCCACCATCTCTACTTAAAGGAAATCATTTTGTTCTTGATTAATTGGGCTATTAAAAAAATATATAATAACAACTTTTTCATTCCTTAGTCTCAATGAAGAAATTACTACACAACATATGGATTTTAAACAGATAAATAGAATAATTAAGTAAATTTATTCTATGATACATTACCCAACATTTATGTCAAGCACACTGATTCCTTTGTTATTACATGTGCTATTGAAATATGTTAAAATATAAATTAAAAAAGAAGAGCCTGTGTTTAGTTATATGGCAACATTACAGAGGCTTCCAGCGAATAATCACGCTTCATACATTCATTAGAGTAAACTTGCAAAGCTTCTTGCAAAGTTTACTAAGCTAACCAGGCTTTTAAAAAATAAATCGAACTATTCTCTTCAAATATTATACACAGGTCTATTTCTACAACCAGAAAGATCTGACAATTCTTCTCTAGCATATTGCCTTTGTACAGTTGCACTTTTGAATCTAATGAATACCAATGGTGAGTTCACACAACAAGGAAAAAAAATCTTTTTAGTACAGCTTGTCATAGAGGAATAGGTCTGCTCTGTTTAGAGACCAGATACCATATACTGGGCTTGATACTTGAATGGAAGTTGTATTTTTTTATCCGCAGTTTATAAAAATTCTACAGGACTTTCATAGAAGCTGTGTTTAGCTATCTCTGGAAGTCCTGGAGAGTGTCTGTGAGGTCCATGTGTCTCCTTTTTGTCTATTTGCATCTCAGCCCTCATGGTTACACTGTTTTGAGGGGGATGAGTAAGTCTTATAAGAGAATGTATCTCTGAATAAGTCAAACCAAATATAAAAATGACTTTTTGCAATTTTTGTCATTTGGCATTGTATGCATCTCTTCTTTTCTGAAGATTTCACTAATTAACTATTTTCTAGGACACCATGGGATGACTTGTTATTGTGATGAATGCCATAGATAAGGCTTACAAGAATTACAAAGGGAGAGCTAATGTGTATATACTCACATTGATATAAATTCTCTGTTTGGATAATTAGAAATGGCATTCTACACATATATTACCATGCATACACACACACACACACACACACACACAAACCCATTGCCATTACGGTTGTTGTTGTTATATGCCATCAAGTTGGCCTTGACTCATAGTGACCCCTCCTTGGGTTTCCGAGATGGTATCACTACGGAAGTAGATTGCCCAACCTTCCTTCCAAGGAGCGGCTGGTGGGTTTGAACCGCCAGCTTCCTGGTTAGCAGTCAAGTGCATTAGACACTATGCTACCATTGCCATTGAGTCAATTCCAATTCATGGTGGCCCCACGTGATAGGGTAAAACTGCTCTATAGGATTTTCTTGGCTGTGATCTTTGTGGAAGCAGGTTGCCAGACTTTATTTTTGGCAGTTCCTCTAAGTGGGTTTGAACTGCCAACCTTTAGTAGTCAATGGCAAACTGCTTGCAACTCCCAAGGACCTAATTATATGTTTACACACACATATATTTTAAAAAAATACTGCCATTGAGCCGATTTTGACTCATAGCTATCCCCACTGGGTTTCCAAGGCTGTAAATCTTTATGGAAGTAGATTGTCTAATCTTCCTCCCAAGGAGCAGCTGGTGGGTTTGAACCACAGACCTTCTGGTTAGCAGCCAAATGCCTTGCCCACTATGCCACAAGAGCTCCTTACATTTTATATATATATATATATATATATATATATATATATATATATATATATATATACACATAGTTGTTGTTGTTGTTGTTATTTGCCATCGAGTCGGCCCCGACTCATAGCGACCCCTCCTTGGGTTTCCGAGGCAGTATCACTACGGAAGTAGG
>NW_006921620.1:60668-71806 GCF_000298275.1 Orycteropus afer afer | reverse complement strand
CCCGACTCATAGCGACCCCTCCTTGGGTTTCCGAGGCAGTATCACTACGGAAGTAGGATTGCCCAACCTTCCTTCTGAGGAGTGGCTGGTGGGTTGAACCGCCAGCTTTCTGGTTAGCAGTCAAGTGCCTTAGGCAAATAAAGTACACATTATTGTAGTTTTTTTTAAAGCAACTACTATGCTGTTTTTAGTTGCTCTCAAGTTAATTCCAACATGCTAAAAATATGTACACAACACAATCCTCACAGATTCTTACCTCAGATTACCTTGTCTGTAGTGCCTGGGGGTGGTGAAGGAGACAGGCAAACAGAAATTTATATGCAGTATAAGCCTGATATTGGAGATTTTGGAGATTTGTGAGGTTATTTTAGAAATACAGAAAAGGGGCTTATAACTCAGTGTGTATGGGAAAGGGAGACTTGAGGAAGGTTCTTGAAGATGTTGCCTAGACTGAGTCTTTAAGAGTGTGTACAAATTAATAGTCATTTGTATATTTGGTTTGACTTATTCAGAGATACATTCTCTTAGAAGACTTACTCATCCCCCTCAAAACAGTGTAACCATGAGGGCTGAGATGCAAATAGACAATAGAGTGTCTATTTGCATCTAAATAAAGTGGGAGAATAAAGAGTATCTGTCCTTCCTAGTGCTGCAGCAACAGAAACACAGCAAGTGAATGGCTTTAAAAAACAGAAATGTATTTGTTTCACAGTCCAGGAAGCTGCAAGTGTGAATTCAGGACTATAGGGGAAGGCTCTTTCTGTGTTGGCTCCAGAGGAAGATCGTTGTCTCCTGGTATTCCCTGGTCCCTTAGCAATCTTCACAGGGCATCTATCTTCCCTTTATTTGTACTCACTTCTGTTGTCTAAACTTTTCTTTTTATTACTAAGAGATGATTATGTTTAGGATACATCCTAAACTATATGGCCTCTTAACCTAGCAAAACCCTGTTCCCAAATGAGATTATATCCACAGGTGTTGGGTGCCTTGGAGTCCATTCCAGTTTATAGTGACCCCATGTAACAGAGCAGAACTGCCCTAGTTCAAAGTAACTTGGATGATGTCTCACCATTCTCCCTTCTAAGAAGTATTCTGGCTGTATTTCTTCCAAGAAGGATGTGTTTGTTCTTCTGGCAGTCCGTGGTATATACAATATTCTTCACAAACATCATAATTCTAATTCATCAGTACTTCTTTGGTTTTCCTTATTCACTGTCCAGCTTTCATATGCATATGAGGCAATTGAAACAATATCATTAATTGTTTCAATGTGCTCCTTAATCCTCAAAGTGACATTTTAGCTTTTTAACACTTGAAAGATTTTTTGCAGCAGATTTGTCCAAAATACATTGTTTGATTTCTTGATTGCTGAGTCCATGGGTGTTGATTTTGTATTCAAGTAAAATGAAATCTTTGACAACTTCAATATTTCATGTATTGGTCTGGTTGTGAGGATTTTTGTTTTCTTTATGTTGAGGTATAGTCCAAACTAAAGCTTTGAGCAAGCAAGATTGTGTCATCTGTATATCTCAGGTTGTTAATGAGTCTTCCTCCAATCCTGATGCTGTGTTCTTCTTCATATAGTCCAGATTATTTGCTCAGTATACAGACTAAATAAATATAGTGTAAGGATACAACACTGACATATACCCTTCTTGATTTTAAACCATGCAATATCCTCCTGTTCTGTTTTAATGACAGCCTCTTGGTCTATGTACAGGTTCCTCATGAGCACAATGTTATCCATAATTTGTCAGGATGGAAACAGTTGAGTGCCTCTGCATAGTCAACAAAACACAGGTAAATATTCTTCTGATATTTTCTGCTTTCAGCCAAGATCTTTCTGACATCAGTAATGGTATCTTGTTTCATATCCTCTTCTGAATTTGGCTTGAATTTCTGGTAGTACCATGTCTATGCACTGCTGCAATCATTTTTGAATTATCTTCAGCAAAATTTTACTTGTGTATAATACTAATGATATTGTTTGATAATTTCCACATTCTGTTGGATCACCTTTCTTTTGAATTGGCACAAATATGGATCTCTTCCAGTCAATTTGCCAGTTAGCTGTCTTCCAAATTTTTTGGCATAGATGACTGAGTGCTTTCAGCATTTCATTCATTTGTTGACACATCTGAACTGGTATTCTGTCAATTCCTGGAGGCTTGTTTTTCACCAAAACCTTCAGCACAGCTTGATTTTTTTCCTTCAGTACCATCAATTCTTGATCATATGCTACCTCTTGAAATGGTTGAATGTTGACCAATTCTTTTTGGCACAGTGACTCTGTGTATTCCTTCGATCTTCTTTTGATACTGCCTGCATTGTTTAACATTTTGCCCATATGTTGTTGTTGCTATGTGCCGTCGAGTTGGACCCAACTCATTGCCACCCCTCCTTGGGTTTCTGAGGCAGTATCACTACAGAAGTAGATTGCCCACCCTTCCTTCCGAGATTATTATTCTTAGGTACCCCCAACTTGATTCTGACTCATAGCAACACTATGTACAGCAGAACGAAACACTGCCTTATCTTGTGCCATCCTCGCAATCCTTGCTATGCTTATGCTCATTGTTGTAGCCACTGTGTCAATTCATGTCATTGCGGGTCTTCCCCTTTTCCTCTGATGCTCCATTTTACCAAGCATGACATCCTTCTCCAGGGAATGGTCCCTTCTGTCAACATGACCAAAGTGGGTGAGACGAAGTCTGGCTCTTCTCACTTCTAAGAAGTATTCTGGCTGCACCTCTTTCAGGACAGATTTGTTCATTCTTCTGGCACTCCATGGTATTTTCAGTATTCTTTACCAATACAATTCAAAGGCATCAATTCTTCTTCAGTCTTCCTTATTTATTGTGCAGCTTTCGCATGCATACGAGGTAATTGAAAATACCATGCTTGGGTTAGGGGCACCCTAGTCTTCAAAATGACCTCTTTGCTTCTTAACATTTTAAAGAGGCCTTTTGTAGCAGATTTGCCCAGTGCAATACGACATCTGCTTTCTTGACTGCTGCTTCCATGGGTGTTGATTGCAGATTCAAGTAAAATGAAATGCCTGACAACCTCAATCTTTTCTCCATTTATCATGATGGTTCTTATTGGTCCAGTTGTGGAGATTTTCATTTTCTATAGTTGATGTGTAATCCATACTGAAGACTGTAGTCTTTGATTTTCATCAGTAAGTACTTGAAGTCTTCTTCACTTTCAGCAAGCAAGGTTGTGTCATCTCTATATCCCAGGTTGTTGATGAGTCTTCCTCCAATTCTGAAGCCACATTCTTCTCCATATAGTCCAGTGTCTCAGATTATTTGCTCAGTATCCAAATTGAATTAGTACAGTGAAAGGATATACCCTTGACACATACCCTTCCTGATTTTAAACCATGCAGTATTCCCTTGTTCTGTTTGAATGACAGCCTCTTGGGTTATGGACAGTTTCCTCTAGAGCACAATTAAGTGTTCTAGAATTCCCATTCTTCACAATGCTATCCATATTTTATTATGATCCACACAGTTGAATGCCTTTGCAAATTCAATACAACAGAAGTAAAAGTCTTTCTGGTATTCTTTACTTTCAGCTAAGATCCATCTGATATCAGCAATGATATCCCTTGTTTCACATCCTCTTCTGAATCCAGCTTGCATTTGTGGAAGTTCCCTGTCAACATTCTGCCACAACCGTTTTTGAATTATCTTCAGCAAAATTTTACTTGTATGTGGTATTAATGATATTGTTTGATAATTTCTACATTCTGTTGGATTACCCTTCTTTGGAATGAGCACAAATATGGATCCCTTCCAGTCAGTTGGCCAGGTAGCTGTCTTTCAAATTTCTTGGCTTAAATGAGTAGGCACCTCCATTGCTGCATCCATGTGTTGAAACATCTCAATGGGCATTCCATCAATTCCTGGAATCTTGTTTTTTTGCCAATTCCTTCAGTGTAGGTTGGACTTGTTCCTTCAGTACCATTGGTTCTTGATCATTGCCTCCTGAAATGACTGAACATTGACCAATTCTTTCCAGTACAGTGAATCTGTGTATTCTTTCCGTCTTCTCCTGATGCATCCTGCATTGTTCCATATTTTGCACATAGAATCCTTCAATATTGTAACTTAAGGCTTAAATTTTTTCCTTCAGTTCTTTCAGTTTGAGAAATGTCCAGTGTGTTCTTCCCTTTTTGTTTTCTAATTCTAGATCTTTGCACATTTCATTATGATACTTTACTTTGTATTCTTGAGTGACCTTTTGAAATCTGTTCAGCAATTTTATTTCAATATTTCTCCTATTGCTTTAGCTCTCTCTGTTCAAGAGGAAATGTCAGAGTCTCTTCTGACACCCATTCTGGTCTTTTCTTCCTTTCCTGTCTTATTAATGACCTTGTGCTTTCTTCATGAATGATGTCCTTGATGTCATTTCACAACACAACTCTTCTGCTCTTTAGTCACTGGTGTTCAATTTATCAAACCTATTCTTCAGACAGTCTCTAAATTCAGATGGGATATACTCAAGATCATATTTTGGCTCTCACGGGCTTGTTTTAATTTTCTTCAGC
Organism: Orycteropus afer afer; assembly: GCF_000298275.1. Classification (NCBI taxonomy): domain Eukaryota; kingdom Metazoa; phylum Chordata; class Mammalia; order Tubulidentata; family Orycteropodidae; genus Orycteropus; species Orycteropus afer. The sequence continues at coordinate 67,251 of NW_006921620.1, read as the reverse complement.
TACAATTTGAACTTGCATATAAGCAATTGATGGTATGTTACCCAATCAACTCCTGACCTTGTTTTGACTGATGATATTGAGCTTCTCCATTACCTCTCTCCACAGAGGTAGTCTAATTTCTCTTGGTTTGCATATCTTCCTATACAATTAAAGAGCTAGATTACTTGATTTCTAACATCTCTTCTGGTTCTAGGCTTGTATTCTTCTATGATACAGAGTGAGAAATGCACTGTTGCTCTTAATTGCTCTTGACTTGTCTCTCTCATGCTGATCATATGTATGAAAGAATGAAATAATGCCTGGTTCTGTATCTTCTTCCTGATCATTGCTACATTTGAATACACTGTTGTACCTAATTGTGCTAATTCATTTCACAGAGAGTTTCCCTGGTTGTTGATTCTTTACTTTACCAAACATTATGCCTTTTTCTAGGGGGGGGGGGAATATGTTATTAGACCATGTAAACATGAATTCATTCAACAGTTGTGAACCAAATACAGTGGAGTATATTAATCAAACTGGCCTCAGTCCAACTTGTCAGTCAGTTGAAAAATGATATGAAGGTATCAGAAAAAAAAAGTCAAAATATTTTCATCAGTCTTAAAAGGCTATGAATAAGCCAAATAAAGCCATTGGAAGAAAGCAAGTGAAAGACTATGTCCTGAAATAAAGCCTTACTTAATAGAGATTAGATTACTTCCTCTGTAGGTATGTGAGAGCTTTGGCTACTTTTTATATATAACCATAATGAGGGAGGTCATGAAAATATGTTTAGTTATCCCATCACAATGTTCAAACCCCCCCAAAATAAGAGCACTTTATATTGAGAACTTCAGGATTACGATTTTGGTTTTCCTTAATTTTAGTAATCTGATGGTAAGAAAGCTGTCTAAGTTTCAAGCCATGTCTATATGTATAACTGGTTTGAAAGAATTCAGTGAAAAATACCTTCATAATCCAAACCTATAGAATGATTATTTGTTTTTGTCTGCCTTGTACCATAAAACATGTTAATATTTTCAGCTATTTTAACAACTCATCGATACAGCCTTGTTCATACAAGTATTTCAGATTCTTTTTCTTTTGAAGGCCCTAAAAGTGTTTTATCAGTTGATCTCATGTGTCTCGAAAAGTTACTCTCTTTTCTTGGGTCACCATGGGAGCAAGAAAGTCATTTTCATTTCCACGCACAATAAATCAATCAACATTTATAGAACACCTATTTTGTACTGGGCCTTAGGCTAAGCAATGTGGTGGATACAATGATGAATAAGATATGATCTCTGCTCTCAAGGCAGGCCTGGCTCTTAGATAAAAAGATACCAATAAGACAATACAGGGCAGCATATGGTAAGTGGTAAATGAGTGGCATGGGAAATAGGAGGTCTAGTATTTCAGGGCTGGGAAAGATCGTTGTGGCCTGAGGTGGTCAGAGAAAGCTTTAGGGATTCTGTGAGAGAACACCTAGAACTTGGAGGATTGATGATTTAAGACAAGTAGGGGAAAGCTAGGCAGAGAAAATGGAGTAAAAAGTGATAGAGCTAGGTTGGATAGCTGACCAAGGAAGCAATTAAGTAGGTTTTCTAGACTGTTGTCCACCATCTGTCCGTCAGTTTGTCATACTGGGATGGCTTTCAAGTTGCTGTGATGCTGGAAATTATGCTAACAACACTTCCAGTACCAGCAGAGTCACCATGGTGGAGAGGCTTCAGAGGAGCTTCCAAACTAACAGACTAAAAAGAAAGGCCTGGTGGTCTACGTCTGAAAAAACAGCCAAAGAAAACCTTATCATCCAAACAGAATATTATCTGATACTTCAACCGCTTTGGATGCATCATTAGGAGGACTGATCGCCAGAGAAGGATATCAAGTTTAGTAAAATGGAGGACAAACAGAGAGTATGACAAACTCTCAGTGAAATGGATTAACACACTGACTACAACAATGGTCTCAAACATGCCATGAAGATGGCACCAGACCATTATATGTGGGTGCACCATGAGTTAGAACTGACTTATGGCAACTGACAACAGTACATTGTTATCAACTTGAAGTTGATGGGCCAGGAACTTACCTATGCATTAATTGAAGATAGGTGAGTGAATGATGGCAGAGTCAACATTGGGAAGGCACCAGTTAAGACTTCATTTTAAGTTAGTGGGCTCTGGTCCACTGGCTCAGAGACAGTCTTGCAGACCCAGGATTTCAGCACTCACATGGCTCCTGAGTAATGCTTCCTCACTCCATGTAGGCAGGGTCTGGTGGGGAAAAGTGCACTAAAATCTGAGCTGTCCTGTGAGCTAATTTTACTAAAAACTCACAGCCGTGGAGTTGAATCTGACTCATAGCAACCTCTTCCTGGGTTTCTGAGGCCGTATCTCTACGGAACTAGATTAGCCAGTCTTCCTTTGGAGGAGTGGTTGGTGGGTTTGAACCGCCAGCCTTCTGGTTAGCAGCCAAATGCCTTAGGCACTAGCCTCCAGAGCTAATTTTAGCAAGTCATTTATTTCACTGTGCCTCTTGGTCCTCCTTTTCAAATGAGATATTTGGGCTGAAGTCTCTTTCAGTTTTTAGATTTGATGTGTCTTTCTGAAGGAACATTTTCTTAATCCTCTACGTCATAACAGCTAAAGTACACTTTTTGAAGACTAAGTCAATTATCAAGGCTTCCTTTTCATTGTTAAAACTCACTGCCCTCGAATGAACTCTGACTCACAGCGACCCCTCTTTGGGTTTCTGAGGTGGTATCTGTACGGAAGTAGATTGCCCAGTTTTCGTTGTTAGAAAAAATGAAATTAGCTTTCAGTTTTTGAAAATTCAAAATAGCTAGCAAAAATTAAATAAAACCTCTTTACATAAGGTCTTTATTCAGTACAGGTGAAAACAATGTACATTAATGTTCAAGCCTACAGGCAGCCTGAGTTAAATCCTGAATCAAGCAGGATTTGGGTTCAAATCCTGTTCTTTTCCCTTATTGGCTTAGTGACTTTCAGTAAGTAACTTAATTTTCTAAACTTCAAGTTTTCTTACCTGTAAAAAGAGGATGACATTAGTGCCTATGGGATATGATTTTCTAGATTATACCTGAAAGTGCTTAGTATAGTGCCTGGCCGGTGGAAAATGTTCGATACTGTTAGGTCTTTTGTAATTATCAACATAATGCTGTTAGCTAGTGCCGGTGTTTCTTAGCGTTAAAAAAAATGATTTTCATGAACTAAGTGTAGGAATTATGTCATCAGGTAATGCTAAATCTGAAAGTGTTGTACGCATTACTGATTGACAAGCAGTAACAAAGAAACCCAGTAAGACTAGAAATTTGAAGCAGAAAATGGCAAAAGTTTAAAATAGGAAAGAGCTAAGTGCCTGGAGATAAATGATTGGAAACAAAGATATCCAGTGGAAGGCAGAAATGCCTCAAAAGCCCTAGAGTCACAGTAAACAGCACCTGGAAGCTGAACCTGCGAAGTGATAAGATGATACAGTTCTGGACACCTGATTATTAGAAAGGTGTTAACCAATAAGAAAGAATGGAAAGCAGAAAAAGAAGGCTCGAGGGACTTAAATTTGATTGAAGATTTTTGAAAACTAGACATCTCTATCACAGAATATCTGTCTTATGATATGCTTGTCAAGTATGAGGATTGGAAAGTTAGAAAACATCAGGGAGAGAGATGAGATAAAAGAGTCAGGTGGGCTAATATCCTCTCACTGCCTGTAGTGGGATCAATTCAAGTAAAGGAAAACATCTCTAATGGCCAGCCTCCCTGGGGAAGTGACAGAAGCCATTTACATCCCGTCAGGACAAAGCCTTGGAGAACACACTAGGGGGAATCATTGCAATTGGTGGGCACTAGACAGGGCGATGTTTCCAGTTAGTGTGGAGCCAGTGAAATTGCAGTCTCTGCATGGAGATGACACTGTGACTGCACAGAGAGAAGGCCTGTTGGATTAAATGTGTTAATATTTGTATGGTGCTTTGTGCTTACAGAAAGTAAGTGTTACATAAATGCTTGTTAAAGAAATGACTTTAGAATTCCTGAAACATATTTGGCAACCAAATCAGAAATCATTCATCTTGCATTAAGGATGAATAAATCTACTTGCCCACTGAGAAGGCAATCGATCATAAAATCCAGCCAAGGAAATTCTTTTGGAAGCAGTGTGGTTGCTGTGCCACCATCTCATCAGTATTACTGAAAGTTTTTGATGTTGTTAGTTGCTGCCCAGGCAGGTCCCACTCTTGGCAATGTTGTGTATAACAGAATGAAACATTGCCTGAGACATCTTCACGATCTTTGAAATGTTTGAATCTATTGTTGTGGCTATTGCATCTTATCATTTCATTGAGAATTTCTCTTGTTTTCACTAGTCCTTTACTTTATCAAACATGATGTCCTTTCTAAGGATTGATGTTTTCTGATGACGATACAAAGTGAGAAAGGTAAAGTTTTGCTAACCTCTATTCCAAGGAGCATTCAAATTTTATTTCTCTAAGACTGACTCGTTCTTTCTGGCAGCTGGTGGTATATTTAATATTCGAAAGGCCAGTTTGTTAGAATTCTTCCCTTCAGGTAGCAGTCAGAGCAAAAAGTTTTAGAAAGAAACCCCTACAAAATTTCTGTAATACTCAGCCCCTTTGTCTTCTACCTTAAGCATAAGCTCACCATTTGTTGAGAGTTTATGGTTGATCAGGGAAGGGAAGTTGCTCTGCCTCTGACCAGCAGCTAATATACATCTGCACCAGTGCCCTGACAATTCAGAGCATCAATCTACCCACCCCCACCAGAAAGGGCTAGTCTTTTCCATATGAAGTCATGTTGAACTCTACCCCTTGATCATAGCCAGATAAGATTCCTCTTCTAAAAGAAGCTTGGTTAGCAATATTAGAGGTTTTTTGCTCTTCTAGGGAGCTCTGGGGGAGCTCTGATAGCGTAGTGCCTAAGGCACTTGACTGCTAACCAGAAGGCTGGAGGTTCAAATCCCCCAGCCACTCTGGAGGGAAGGTTTGGCAATCTACTATCCGTAGCGATACTGCCTTGGAAACCCAAGGAGGGGTCGCTATGAGTCGGGTCCGACTCAACGACATATAACAACAACACAACAACAACAAGGGAGCTCGGATGGTGCACTGCCTAAGGCATCTGACTGCTAACCAGAAAGCTGGTGGTTCAACACCCCCAGCCACTCCTCGGAAGGAAATTTGGGCAATCTACTATCCGTAGTGATACTGCCTTGGAAACCCAAGGAGGGGTAGCTATGAGCCGGATCCGACTCAATGGCAGTGAGTTTGGGTTTTTGGTTTTCACTCTTCTAACTCATAGCAACCCTATAGAATACAGTGGAAGTGCCCTATAGGGCTTTCAGGGCTATAAATCTTTAGGGAAGCAGACTTCCTCATTTTTCTCCCCTGGAGCAGCTGGTAGGTTTGAACAACTGACCTTTTGGTTAGCAGCTGATTGCCTTAACCACTTCTCCTTTTGAGGAGATTAACGTGGGAACAACTTGGTCCACTTGGTTGCTATGAGTCAGAATCAACTTTATGGCAGTGAATTTGGCTTGGGTTTGCTCTTCTAAAGATCTCTGTTGCCTTCAAAGACTTTAAGGGCATTTGTTTTGTTTTCTTCATATTCCTCTTCAAAGAAAATTGAGAGATCTCTGTCCAGGCCTTCTTTTTCTCCACTCTGAGTAATCATTTGAGAAAATCCCAATGTTCTGTGAATAAGTGGTAGACCAATTTGAAGTTAAGTTGTTAGTGAATCAGTAATTCTAAAGTCACATAACGTCTATCTAACTCTGTTCCAGAGTCAGTCTTCTAAAGAGGTTGATGTGGGAGTAAGCTGATTCAAACAAATGGTGACAAGAGCCATAGCCAATGTATTGTTCTTTTGGTGTAATATAATGATAATCACCTAGTTCTAAGCTCTTGCCTAGATACAAAGTCTAAACTTTTATTCATAAGACCTAGAGTAGCGTTCCGGCTCTACCACTTAATACATGTGCAACACACGATATCAGGCAAACACTTAATTTACAGATGTATTTACTTAAGTGTATGAGAGGAAAATGGTAATGATTCCATGACTCATCACTATAATTGTGAGAATTATATGGGATAACACAGGTGAAAGTTTTTGTGAATTTTAAAATACATCTGGATATTGTTCTTGTTAATTCATCAAGGGGTTGTTCAATGAATGAATAAAATCAGTGATTCACAATGTTGTCTGTGCATTAATATCACCTGGTAAGCTTTTAAAAATTTCTGATACTAGGATATACTTCAGACCAATTAAATGGTAATTTCTTAATCTCTGGGGGGTAGTTGTCTTTATTTTTAAAGCCCTATGTGATATGCAGTCATGGTTGACAATCAATAATGTAAAGGTAAAGACAAGAAGATAAGCCTTTGAACAGCATAACTATGATGAATTGTTGTTGTTGTTGTTGTTTTGCCGTCGAGTCTTTTTTTTCTCCTTAGTGCCCTATCCCCAGATATTGCAGGTTTGCTTGTTTTTTCTTCTTATTATTCCCTTTTCTCTTTTTTTGGTTACTGTTCCTGTGTGATTACATGGTGTATTTTTCG
>NW_006921620.1:58824-59508 GCF_000298275.1 Orycteropus afer afer | reverse complement strand
TTAAAACCAGACCAACCTTACAAGAGATTCTAAAGGGAGTCCTTTGAACAGAGAACCAAAAATAGCAAATAACAACTGACCATTAATACACAAGATGACATAACCTAGAAACCATAGATATGGACATATCCAAATTAAAATGAGCTTACAAGATTGTAAACAGGGAACCAGAGACATCAATTGGCAAGTGAGGACAACTACAAACAGAAAGAGGGAAAATATTGTGTAGTTACAGAACTTCTAAAGGGTGAAGAAGTTAAGAGGGTTGCAAGATAGAATGGACCGTTCTAAACTCGGGGAGAAAATTATAAATCATAGGGTAACCTCAAAGAAAAATGATAAACCTTTATATCAGAATAAAAAAGAGTGCAAGCACAAATACTCAGCAAATACTAAAACAACATCAACAAAGGAAATGATAACAGGATTCATAAACATAATGAGCTTAGCACAGAAAATAATATGGAACAAAGAAACCAGGAACACCGTGAAAAAACACATACCAAAATGACAGCAACCAATTCATACTTGTCAATAACTACACTGAATGTTATTGGAATAAATGCACCACTCAAGAGACGGAGAACTGCAGATTGGATAAGAAAACAAAATCCATCAATATGCTGTCTACAAGAGACACACCTTAGAGATAAAGACAAAAATAGACTAAAAATCAAAGGTTGG
>NW_006921620.1:56125-57286 GCF_000298275.1 Orycteropus afer afer | reverse complement strand
ACCTTCTAAAAATTAAATTTTTATGTGCTTCCAAAGACTTCTCCAAAAGAGTCAAGAGAGAACCTACTGATTGGGAAAAAATATTTGGTAATGACATATCTGACAAGGGACTTAATCTCTAGATTTTATAGAAAACTCCAATACCTCGATAATGAAAAGACAAACAATCCAATTAAAAAATTGTCAGAAGACAGGAATAGACACTTCACCAAGGAGGATATTCAAGCGGTCAACAAACATATGAAGAAATGCTCATGATCATTAGCTGTTAGAAAGATGCAAATCAAAACAAAAATGAAATACCATCTTGTTCCAGAACTAATAGCAAAGTTCAACAAGACAGAAAATAACAAATGCTGGTGAGGATGTGGAGAGATTAGCACTCTGATACACTGCTGGTGGGACTGTAAAATGGTAAAACCATTGTGGAAAGCTGTATGGTGATTCCTTCAAAAGTTGGAACTAGAAATACCATTTGACCCAGATATTCCATTATTAGGTATATATCCTAAAGAAGTGAAAGCCATGACAAGAACAGACATATGCACACCCATGTTCATTGCAGCACTATTTACAATAGCCAAAAGATGGAAACAACCTAGGTGTCAATTAACTGAGGAATGGATAACCAAACTATAGTACATACACACAATGGAATACTATGCAACCCTAATGAATAATGTAGAATCTGCAAAATGCCACATAATGTGGATGAACTTGGAGGACGTTATGCTGAGTGAAATAAGTCAATCAAAAATGGACAAATATTGTATTAGTCTGTTATTGTAAAAGTCAAGAAAACGTTTTTCTATGGAAGGACATTTTCTTTGTTGGTTACCAGGGGTGGGAGGGGAGGGGAGGGAACACTGTTAGATAGATAGAGATAAATATTGATTTGGTTGAAGAGAAGGGGAATGTACCAAATGTGAGTGATCAATATAGTGGCATTGAGGAAGAGAAAAGACATAGAGAGGTATGTGGGAGGTACAGACAACAAAGATGAACCCTTCTGCACTTCTGCACATAGTATGGCATTGTCAGTGTAGGCAAACATGGGTATACAGGTGGATAGATGGGTGGACAGGCTGAACTATTAGGTATGTCTATGAAGCGGGGAGTGTACCCAAGAACATGTTTAGGGTTGGCAGACAATGGTCCTAT
>NW_006921620.1:40560-55396 GCF_000298275.1 Orycteropus afer afer | reverse complement strand
AAAGTGTATGTGAACTGCTGTATGGAAAGTGAATTTGCTCTGGAAATTTTTACCCAAATCACAATAAAAGAAAAAAAAAAATTACATCCCTAGGGGAGAAAAAAAAAAGAAGCTATGAGAACGGTCTCTGCACCTTTTGACATGCTTGAATCCAGCATATAGCCAAGTCATCATTTAGCAGCCCGCCATGCTGTCTGCTGATCTTGGGACTGTTAATGCACCTGAATTAGTGGCCTGATGTGTGGCTTGATAATTTTGGGACTGTCCTATTTTACTTGTTGATCTGGGATTTGTCAGTCTCAGCAGTCAGCAGGTACCTGAGTTAAGAGATGCCTCCAGCTCCAGTGTGCCAGGAGCCAGAGGCAGAACTGAAGTCCACGGTCAAGGGTCTTTCACCCAGCTCCTTGAGTTTGGCACTTTGAACTCAGACTTCTAGCCTCCTAAACTGTAAGAGAATAAACTCTTGTTTTTATAGTCACTCATTTGTGTTATTTTCTGTTAGAGCAATACAAAGTAACCAATATGAAACATCCCAATAAGATAAAAACATGGACTACTGGAATAACATCTACTAACATCTACATCATCCATGAAGAAAGCAAAAGGTCATTAAAGAAACAGGAAAGGAAGAAAAGACCAAAACAGATGTCAGAAGAGACTCTGAAAGTTGCTCTTGAATGGAGAGTACCTAAAGCAAATGGAAGAAATGACAACATAAAAAAGCTGAACAGAAAACTTCAAAGAGCAGCTTGAGAAGACAAAGTTGATTATATTGAGATGTACAAACACATGGTGTTAGAAAACCAAAAGAACATGCTCAGCATTTCTCAAGCTGAAATAACTGAAGAAAAAAAATGCAAGCTTTTAGTTACAATACTGCAAGGTTCTCTGGGCAAAATGTTGAATGATACAGGAAGCATCAAAAGAAGATAGAGGAAATATGCAGAGGCACTGTCCAAAAAAGAATTGGTTGATGTTCAACTATTTCAGGAAATGCCATATGATCAAGAACCAATGGTTTTGAAGGAAAAAATCAAAGCTGCACTGAAGGAACTGGTGAAAAACAAGGCTCCAGGAATTGACAGAATACCCACTGAGATGCTTCAACAAACAGATGCCCCACTGGAGGCACTTGTCTATGCCAACAAATTTGGAAGACAGCTACCTGGCCAAGTGACTGGAAGAGATCCATATTTGTATCAATTCCAAAGAAGGGAGATCTAACAGAATGTGGACATTATCAAACAATATCATTAATATCACACACAAGGTAAATTTTGCTGAAGATAATTCAAAAATGGTTGCAGCAGTATATTGATAGGGGACTATGAGAAATGTGAGCTGGATTCAGAAGAGGGGGATATCATTGAAGAAGGAGGGATATCATTGCTGTTGTCAGATGGATTTTGGATGAAAGGAAAGAATATCAGAAATATGTTTACTTGTGTTTTATTGGCTATGCAAAAGTGTCGTGTCCAGCAAAACTGCACAGGTCATGAAGCGAAGCAATATGAAAGGATTAATGTTTTTTAAAAGGAATGGGAGCCAGGCAGATGCCTCGCATATTCTGCGAGAGTGACCCCTTCTGCCTTTGTTCTACTTTATTTATATGTTTATACATGATTACATCATCATTCTTGGAATCCATAAATCAGCTTATTCTCTACAAAGTTACAGTTTTACTCCTCGACATGCTCAAGGACAACAGGTGGTCATTAAAACAGTCACAAAAGCCTCCTTAGGAATAAGGAGTGTAAAACAATAAATGTTTACTAGGGCACAGTGACCCAAAATATGAAACATCCCAATAAGATATAAACATGGACTACTGGAATAACATCTACTTTTAATATTTGATGTTTTGCCAAGTAAACATTTAACTGTGGTAGAGGCTTTGCCTTCTCTTGTTGCTATTGGAGAAGCCTTGCCTTCTCTTGTTGCTATTGGAGAGGCCTTGCCTTTTCCTGTCACTGTTGGACATGTGCCTTTCACTCATGTCCTTTGATGATTTCTCTCTTGGTCTCCAACACAAAAGCATTCAACTGTGTAGATCATAACAAATTATGGATAACATCACAAAGAATGGGAATTCCAGAACACTTAATTGTGCTCATGAGGAACCTCTACATTGACCAGAAGCCTGTTATTTGAACAGAACAAGGAGATACTGAATAGTTTAAAATCAGGGAAGGTGTGTGTCAGGGTTATATCCTTTCACCATGCTTATTCAATCTATATGCTGAGCAAATCATCTGAGAAGCTGGACTATAAGAAGAAGAATGTGGCATCAGAATTGGAGGAAGATTTATTAACAATCTGTGATATACAGATGACACACCTTGCTTGCTGAAAGTGAAGATGACTTGAAGCCCTTACTGATGAAGATAAAGACTACAGTCTTTGGTATAGATTATACCTCAACATAAAGAAAATGAAAAGCCTCACAACTGGACCAATAAGCAACATCATGATAAATGGGAGAAAAGATTGAAGTTTTCAAATATTTCATATTACTTGGATCCACAATCAACACCCATGGAAGCACCAGTCAAGAAACCAGACGTTATATTACACTGGGTAAATCTACTGCAAAAGACCTCTTTAAGGTGTTGAAGATCAAAGATGTCTCTTTGAAGACTAAGGTGTGCCTAACCCAAGCCGTGGTATTTTCAATTGCCTCATATGCATGTGAAAACTGGAAAATGAATAAGGAAGACTGAAGAAGAGTTGGTGCTTCTGAATTTAGGTGGTGAAGAACACTGAAAATACCATAGACTTCCAGAAGAATGAACAAATCTGTCTTGAAAGAAGTGTAGCCAGAATGCTCCTTGGATGTGAGAATGACCAGAGTTCATCTCACTTACTTTGGTCATTGTTTTGGTCCTCTAGGCCTACTCTAACAGAAAATACCACAAATGAGTGGCTTTAACAAACAGGGATTTATTCTTTTACAGTTTAGGAGGCTAGAAGTCTGAGTTCAAAGTGCCAATCTCTAAGGGCTGGGTGGAGGCCCCTTGACTTTGGGCTTCAGCTCTTCCTCTTGCTCCTGGCCCAGTGGAGGTGGAGGCTTCTCTTGACTCAGGCAGCTGCTGGCTGCTGAAGCTGACAAACCCAAGGTTGATAAGTAAAATGGCACAGTCACAAGATTATTAAGCAACATGGCCGGCTAGAAGTTCAAGTCTAGAAACAGTCCCAAGATCGACAGACCACATGGCAGGCTACTGAATGATGACTCAGCTATGGGCAAGGGCCAAGGATGCCAAAAATCTTGAGACCTTTCCCAAAGTGTCTTCTTACATACTGGAAGCAGACCACATCCCTAAGTCAGTTACTAAGCTTCTCACAGCAGATTCCACCATGCAGCTTATTACTAGACTTACCATGGGGATTCACTACATCTAGCTGCCCAGACACTCAAAACCAGGCCCAGCTAAGCTGCCACATAACCTTAACTACCACCGTCATGTTATCAGAAAGGACCATTCCCTGAAGAAGGATATTATGCTTGGTAAAGTGGAGGGTCAGAGAAAAAGGGAAAGATCCTCAATGAGATGGATTGACAAAGTGACTGCAATGATGGGGTCAAGCATAGCAAGTGTTGTGAGGATGGTGCAGGACTGGGCAGTGTTTTGTTCTGTTTTACATCAGATCGCTATGAGTTGGAGTTGACTCAATGACACGTACCAACAACAGGCAGGTGAAAACATCTTATTGTTATTGTTGTTGTATGCCCTCAGGTGGATCCCAAATCATAGCAACACTGTAGGGCAGAGTAGAACTGCCCCAGAGGGTTTCCTAGACTTTAATCTTTTCTGAAGCAGATTGCCAGGTCTTGTCTTCTATGGAGTCACTGGTGGGTTTGAACTCCTGACCTTTTGGTTAGCAGCTGAGTAGTTAACCATTGTGCCACCAGGCCTCCCTTGGAAAACACCATAAGGAACGACAAAGTAATACAACTAAAGAAGACTAGGTCTTGAATATACATTATTCTATAATGAATGCAGTTAACTGATCTGAGCAGACTGAATAATATAATCTTGAATGCATCAATGGAATCCAATTGATGTGGGTGTTTCATTTTAATAGAACTCGAGAATATTCTTCTAACTTGAGACTTTACACAATAAAATCGTTGGTTGAGGAGATTTCAGTACATACTATGGGGACAATTATAAACAGTTTAATAAATGTTTAAGTGAATGGCTGTTGATATAAATACAGATACGTACATCAATCTACAATAAGAGAATGTCATACAATTTGCTTCTTCTCTTAATCTTTTCACTGGTGAATTTTAGTGTAAACTTTATTCAGAGGAAGCTAGAATAAATGTCTCTGTATTGGTCATGTCTGGATTTTTTTTTTTTTTTTTTTTCCCTTTAGCTGTTATGTCTGGGAAATTCCTCTAATTCTGTGACCCCTGGTGATCCACATGGATTCACCTCAGATTGATCACTTCTTTATCTTATCATTAATATGCTAAATAGAAAAATTCAGATTCTGTTTATGACCATAATTTACACTTACAGATAAAAAGCCTTAATCAATTCAATATGAAAAGCCTTAACTAGCTATTTCTATTTTTATTTACTCTTATATCAATTCATGCAATATAAGATGTATGATTTTACTTTATGTATACTTGGCAAAAAATTGTGCTGCAGTAGCCCAAGAATATTTTCCCATTAACATTTGGAAGTAAATAAGGTGATGTGGGGAGAATTAAAAAGTTTAAAACCCCTACTCCATACTTGTTTCCTATGTCATATCAAGTGTTCCATGCTAGCTGCAGTGGCTGGGATTTTACTTTTAATAATTTCCTTTGTGTTTGTTAGTATATCATGGCACTGAGAAGGCACCAGAAAACTAGAGAAAGTTATGAAATGACATTATAAGAAGTTTAAAGTGGACAAAATATAGAAGACACAAAGGAAGTAGTCAGGAAGGGCAGTAGAGGATGAAGTCAGACAGTTTAAGGACAGGTAATAAAGAGGTATATGTCTTGTGTCAATCAACTTACACTCTAAAAAAATGCAAAGCAGGATAAAAAACTGGAATACTAAGCATATTTAATAACTAAAAGAAAGTTAGAAAGGAAGAAGAAAAAACAAGACAACAAATGAGACAAATAAAAAACATAAAATATAATGGTAGAACTAAATCCAGTCATATCACCTATTTTAAATGCAACTAATCTAAACATTCAAAATAAGAGGTTTCAGACTAGTTTTTAAAAAGGCCCAAATATATACTGTTTACATAAAATGTACTTTAGTAAAAGAAAACAATTAGGTGGAAAGTGATAGGATGATGAAAGATATGTCATGCAAACAATAATGTATTCAAGACAAGAAGTGCCACTAAAGATAAAGAGGAATATTTCATAATAATGGAATTGATACACCAAGAAGACATAATTATAAATGTAGATCCACTTAATAAAAGAGCTTCAAAACACATAAAGCAAAAGATGAAAGAATTAAAGGAAGTTGTAGACAAATTCTTGATCAGTTGAAGATTTAACACCCATCTTGTAAGAACTTAAAGGATAATTAGACAAAAACATCAAAAAGGATAGAAAAATCTGAATAACACTATTAATCAAGTTGACCTAATTGACATTTATAGAACATTACAACTAACAACTTTAGAATACATTTTCTTTTTAAGTGCAAATTAAATGTTTATTGAAATTGATCATATACTTGGCCATAAAACAATGATTAATACATTTTAAAATACTGAAATATTATAGAATATGTTCTCTGACCACAACTCAATTAAATTAAAAATCAATATGAAAAAGATTTAAAGTGCTTTTCGTTCTGGGTAAGATGGATAAGCATACTCTATTGTGTTTATCCTTCTGAATGTAACTTTAAAACCTAAAGCAGATATTTTAGGACCCTAAACAAGTAAATAGTATCAGGTAGATTTAGGGAAGAAGACAAGAATTTTAAATACCACCAAATTGCTGGTGAATGTACCATTCTTTTTTTCTTTTGCTATCTCTCTGCCTGAACTCAACCAACCTAAAATCAAAAATTGGCTTCAGCACAAAAAGAGATTCAGGAGAAAGATTTTAATTCTAGTTCAAAGAACAGGAAAGCGAACATCTAATACAGAGGGAGATAGCAGAAACTTCGTCTCTCTTTTTTTTTTTTTTTCTCTCACTGCCCAGTCATTGAGAAATCTGTGAGAGTGATTGCAAAGGGAGTCCACTGTCGCCAAATGCCTAAAACAAAAGAACTTTCCTCTCTGATAGAAGACTTTTGATTCCAAGTAGGTGGGGAAAATCTGATACTTTTTAGCTCTCTTTTTGTTCTCTAGTCATTTGTTCCCAGGTGCAGGCACAGACACAGAAGTGTAAGGGGCATGGTAACTAAAACCTCAAAATTTAGGCAAGAGGATGGAAAAGGGGAGGCCCAAGTAACATGAAAATACTGGGGAGATGGTGAGTAGGGAGGACCTCGGGAAGGTGACAGCATAGTGGTGTTTTTGAACTCCTAGACTCAGACCTGAACTGACCCTAATCAGTGTGATAAAGATTTTGAAAACTTAACTAACAGATACGCCAGGACCCAGGTCTCAGATTAACCACTGAGTTGCATATATTCAAGGCAAATCCAAATAGTAGTGCAAAAGCTTTGAAAACCGAACTGATAGAATGAAACTGTTATTACTGGTTGGAACTTTTAGCCTTAATTTAACCACATCAATTCCCTGCTCAAACAAAAATAACAAAATTAAAAACATTTTTTTTTTAATTTAATTTTGATAACAATATATACAATCAGTCATACATCCGTTCACAATTTCTGGGTACATAGTTCAGTGACATTGGTTACATACATTACAATGTGTCACCATTCTCACTATTTCTACCCGTAAATTTAGATTCTCTTTCCCTCATTGGCATCAACTGTGCTTTAGATTAACTGTTGTCAGGTTGAATTCTTATAGATGATTATTTGTAAGAGCACAATGCTCAAGGCAACATTCTTTGTTAATTGAGCTAAACGGTTGGTGTTTAGTTTAATGATGGCTTTGTGAAATAACTTTAGTTCAAGGCTTAAAGATGATTTCTGGGCAACAGATTCAGCACCTTGCCCCCCAATGTCAATGGAAGTGGTAAGTCTGGCTTCCATGTGTTAACTCGCACACAACAGAATTTGGAATTCTGTTCCCCAATTTTCCTCCTTTGGATCAGGATCCATTGTTTGGTCCTAGATTAAAACATTCAATAATAGTATCTGGACACCATCCATTTCTTCTGGTCTTATGGTCCAAGAGGTAGTATTTTATAGTGGTAATTAAACCTGTGGTCCATTTCTTTCTCTGATTTCTGTGTCTTTTTCTTACCCTGCTGCTCCAGGTGAGTAGAGACCAATTGCATCTTGGGTGGCTGCTTGCAAGCTTTTAAGATCCCAGATGCTACTCATTGAACTAGGACGTATAATAGAAACTCTAAAAACCACTTTAGGCCAATTGACTGTATAGAGACTTATGAAGCCATGACCCTAAACCTTCTCATGAAGTGTTTAGTTTTACTTATCAGCATTTTAAAACAGGACTTAAATAAGACCCAGAATCTCATGACATAATATTAAAAATACGCAGGATAAAAGTCCAAAATATTTAATATATGAAGAACCAGAAAAAAATCTCAACTCATACAGAAAAGATAATCAATAGATGCCAGCATTGAGATGACACAGATGTTAGAGTTATCTGACAAAGAGTTTACAGCAGATAGTACACAAATGCTCCAATAAGCTATCACACTGTTTTTTTTTATTTTTTTTCACATTTTATTGAAATATAATTTATGTACAATGAAATACACAAAACTAAAGTGATATGAGTCAATGCTTTTTTTTTTTTGGCAGTGTTCCTTCCCCTTCCTTACCATCCCTGGTAACCCAACAAAGAATGTTTCCTTCCATATATAAGCCTTTCCTTGACTTTTTACAATAATAGATTAATACAATATTTGTCCTTCTGTGGTTGACTTATTTCACTCAGCATAATGTCCTCCAAGTTCATCCATGTTATGTGGTGTTTTGTAGATTCTACATTATTCTTTATTGTTGCATAGTATTCCATTGTGTATATGTACCATAGTTTGGTTATCCATTCTTCTGTTGATGGACACCTATGTTGTTTCCATCTTTTTGCTATTGTAAACAGTGCTGTGATGAACATGGGTGTGCATATGTCTGTTCTTGTCCTGGCTTTCACTTCTTTAGTGAAGAAACACTAAACATACATCTCAAACACTCTTGAAACAAATATAAAAATCAAAATTCTCAGCAAAGTAATAGAAGATATTAAGAAGAACATACTGGAAATTTTAGAACTGAAAATATGATGAATGAAATTTTAAAATTTCACTGATTATTCTCTGTAGCATATTATAGATGACAGGAGTCAGTGACCTTGAATATAGATAAATAGAAATGATCTAATCTGAACAACAGACAACAAAAGATTGAAAAAAAATGGACAGAACTTCAGGACCTATGGTACAGTAAGAAAAATCTAGTATTTGTATCTTTGGATTATCAGAAAAAGAGGAGAAAGAGTGCTGTGCTGAAAATGTGTTTGAAGAAATAACAGTTGAAAACTTTCCAAGTTTGAAAAAAGGCATAAAACCTACAGATTCAACAAGCTCATTCAATCTCGAACAGGATACAAACAAAGAAATCCATTCCTGGAAATGTGATAATGCTGAAAACTAACAACAAAGTTTTGAAAGCAAGCAGAGAAAAATGATTGGTTATTTATTGGGAACAATGATGAAAATCTGCAGATTTCACATCAGATGCCATGGAGATCAGAAGAAAGTTGCGCAACATTTCTTCCAGTTCTAAAAGAAAAGAACTGTCAACCCAGGATTCAATATCCAGAAAAAACCTACTTCAGGAATGAAGATGAAAAAAGGACATTTTCAGATGAAGGACAACACACTGAATTTGTTACCAACAGACTTCCTCTACAAGAATTGCTGAAGGAATTTCTTCAGACAGAAGGAAAATGATACCGGGGGAAACACGGAATATCAAGAATGAAGAAAGAGCAAAAGAAATGGAAAATAACTGGGTAATATAATAGATTATTCTTCTCTAGAGTTTGAAATATAGTTGACAATCTTCTGTGTTCATATGGTATTTCCTAACTTGTTTCTTCATTTATTTACTAGCCACAGGGAGCCACTTTAATTCAATTTTAAAAAATAAATGCACCCACAAAAGGCAAGGATGGGCCACCCTAGAGGATAACTCAAGAGAATATGCTATAATTCCCAAAGGAGACTTCTTAGGGATGAGTTCCAAGGTTTCTTAATTAATAGTGGCACAATTGCAAAAAGTTAATATTGTTTAAGTATGAGGGCTAAGCACAACACTTATTTAGATATGCATGTTCTGATATGTGTATAAATAATAGTCCATATTACTTTTAGTGGCATCTTATGCTAAGACATAAGTTTAAAAATATAATAAATCTCAAGATTACTACAGTAAAATTTGGACTTTAATTTCTAATTGTGTTGTTTACGGGATTCTATATTGATATCAGTAATAGGCAGCATCGTATATAAAGAATGATTCCTGGTTTTAAATCAGAAGATATGGATTCACTATGTAATCTTAGGAAAATGATTTAGTTCTTTAAACCTCATGTTTCTTTAAAGTGAAAATAATTTATATAGTCATTGTCAATCTTAAACAAGCTAATAAATAATATTATTTATTAATAATAAGCTATCTAAAGGTGAACTATTATATAATTATATTTTTTATAAACATTTCTTAAGCCATGAACTAAAACATATGTTACTCAATACTATCTTTAACAATTAATAGTGTAATTAACTGAAGGCCTTCAGTTTCACTTATTTATAGGTTTTGTTGAAAAGGATTTAAAGGCAGTCACCAAAATGACCTGGTAAATAATACTTAAGTTCATGGATTAAATTGAGAAGCTGAAGAGAAATCCACCTTTTAACAGCAATAATTCAGTTTTGCTTTTTCCCTCTTGGTAAAGAAACAACAAATATGTTCTTTTGGACTAATTTCTCATATCTTGACAAATTGTTTCAGGGTTACAAAAGGGCAAGAAAGCATTCTTTCTCATCTGTGATTATCAAGAAGAAAGTGAACATCAAAGTAGGTGTAGAATTTGAAGTTTATAATGTCTGTTTGTTGAAATTCTCTAAAAACAAGTTGATTTTTAAATTTCTAACTAAAACAGTTGTTAAAACTGTTTACCTACCTTCTCGGTGTGTAAAGGGGAGTCTTGGGCAGATCGAAGCTTATTTGTGGTGTGATATGTTCAGTTTAGTTGTATTCCTCTATTGGGGATCTATTTTGGTTCACCATAAAGTAGGGATAAATACTCAGATATTCATGTCTTGTTTGCTGAAAAACAAAGCAAAAATTCAACTGTTGGAGAAAGTGTGAAGAAATTGCATTTGGTTTTGGTAAAATAACTACAATTAAAAAAAATAAAAGCATTCAATACATTTCTGCATGGAGTATTGGTTTCCTACTTCTTTCATTGGAGGAATCCATTTCCTGTCAAAGGTAAGGGGCAGACACAAGTCTATGCACAAGTTGTTCAGATCCTAGGAATATGTTTGATGACTTCAGCATGCATCTTGCTCTCTCCTGTTCTCCCATGCCCAATGACCCAGTCTCTTTGCAACTACCTAATCCTCTAATTCTCAAATTATATTTTTAAATATGTATGTCCTTCTATTGTATAAATTTTGGTAGCTCTGGTGGCGTAGTGCCTAAGGCATTTGACTGCTAACCAGATGGGGTCTCTATGACTCGGAAGAACTCCATGACACCTAACAACAATAACAGCATTCCCTTTACTGCAGTTTTAGCAGCATCTTTTCTGAGCTCTATTAGTTTGAATTTCATGTGTATGTTTAATCTTACTATCTTTTCCTTAAGACTTCGCTTATCTGCTTATCTGCTTTATGCTATTGTTTTATATAGGATAATTGCCTTATTACATTATTATTATTATTATTTTAAGTTCATAGTACATTGGTACCAATTTTAATCTCTTGACAGCATTATTTAATGAGTTTTTGTTGTCTGCTATTTATTTATTTTTTTCATAGAATGTTCCTCTATCTTGCTTTTTTTTTTCTTTTGAAGTATCTTTACATACATTCTGTGCTGGTTCCATTTGATTATTTATCTTTAATACGAATGATGTTTCCCTGGACTGTCAATTTGTTAGAAGTTCATCTTGGGGAGAGGTCAGAGCTATGTTCCAAGCTAGCTGGAATATATATTTTTAGATGCACATTTTTTTTGTGTGTGTGAGTTTATTTAGCCTTTAATTCCTCTCCAGCCAATGATCACGGACAATCATGTGTTTTTACATAATACAAAGTGTTTCTTCTTTGCTTATCCCTCCCCAGGTCACAGAGATAGACTGCTTCCTTCAATTATAGTGTATTGGTATATTCTTCATTTAGCATTGTCTTTTCCACATCTCAAAATCAATCTGTCTCCACTGGTTCATGATATATAAAGAAAGAAAAATAATTTCAAACTTACTGAAAAATTGCAAAAGTAAAAATAATATAAAGAATACTCCTATATCCTGCCTTTTTCTCAGATTCAAGTATTGTTATCATTCTACTCCAAGTGTTTTATCATTTGTGGGAACTCTCTCTCTGTCTCTAAATGTATGTATGTATGTATGTATGTATGTAGCGCTGGAGGTGCCTACTCGTCTTTGCCAAGAAATTTGGAAGACAGCTCCCAGCCAACTGACTAGAAAGGTGATCCAACAGAATGTGGAAATTATCAAACAATATCTTTAATAACACAAGTAAGTGGAATTTTGCTGAGGATAATTCAAAGATGGTTGCAGGAGTATATTGACATGGAACTTCCAGAAATTCAAGCTAAATTCAGAAGAGGACCTGGAATGAGGGATATCATTGCTGATGTCAGATGGATTTTTGCTGAAGGCAAAGAATACCAGGAAGGTGTTTAACTTTGTTTTATTAACTGCAAAAGTGTTTGACTGGGTGGATCATAACAAATTATGGAAAACATTACAAAGAATGGAAGTTCCAGAACTCTTAATTGTGCTCATAAGGAACCTGTACATAGACCAAGAGGCTGCCACTTGAAAAAAAAAAACAAAACAAGGGAATACTGCATGTTTAAAATCAGGAAGGGCTGTGTCAGGAGTGTATCCTTTCACCATACTTATTCAATCTGTATGCTGAGCAAATAATCTGAAAAGGTGGATTATATGAAGAACATGGCATCAGGATTGGAGGAAGACTTAGTAACGACCTGTGATATGCAAATGATGCAACACTACTTGCTGAAAATGAAGAGGAATTTCATGAAACACTTACTGATAAAGATCAAAGATTACAGTCTTCAGTATGGGTCACACCTCAACATAAAGAAAACAAAAATCTTCACAACTGGATGAATAAGCAACATTATGATACATGGAGAAGAGATTGAAGTTGTCAGTCATTTCATTTTATTTGGATCCAGGATCAACATCCATGGAAGCAGCAGTCAAGAAATCAGATATCATATTGCACTGGGCAAATCTGCTGAAAAAGACCTCTTTAAAAAGTGTTAGAAGCAAAGATGTCACTTTGTTTCCTAAGGTGTGCCTAACCTAAGCCGTGGTATTTTCATTCTCCTTGTATGCACGTGAAATCTGGGCAATGAATAAGGAAGACTGAGGAAGAGTTGATGCCTTTGAATTATGGTGTTGGCGAAGAATACTGAAAATACCATGGTCTGCCAGAATGAACAAACCTGGCTGGTCCAGAAGTGCAGCCAGAATGCTCCTTGGAAGCAAGAATGGCTAGACTTCATCTCACCTACTTCAGGCATGTGGTCAGAAGGCACCATTCCATGGAGAAGAATATTATGCTTGGTAAAGTAGAGGGTCAACAAAATAGAGGAAGACCCTAAAAAAGATGGATTGACACAGTGGCTGCAATGATGGGCTCAAGCATAGCAAGGATTGTGAGGCTGGTGTAACACCAGGCAGTATTTCATTCTGTTGTACATAGGGCTGCTATGAGTTGGAGTCGACTTGATGGCACCTAGCAACAACATATTTGTGTATAATTTTCTTCTGAACCACTTGTGGTTCCACTGATATTCCCTCTTACAACAAATAAGCAGTCTGTGGGGAGACACTTTAGGATGATGAAAATATCCTGTTTCTCATCAAAGTTTCTCCCTAGATATTTAATGTCTTGTTGTTATTTTGTTGTTATGTGCCATCGAGACAGACCTGACTCATAGTGACCTCTCTTTGGGTTTCTGAGGCAGCATCACTACAGAAGTAGATTGCCCAAACTTCCTTCCGAGGAGTGGCTGGTGGGTTTGACTCGCCAGCCTTCTGGTTAGCAGTCACGTGCCTTAGGCACTACACCACCCATTTAGTGTCATGGTACTTAATAATAATTTATTATTATTTCCTAATAATATCTACTCTGATAGTGTTAGGATGAATTTTTTTTTTTTTTTTTTCCAACTCTAGCACTTATGCTACATTTAACACTTGGGATTTGGTCTACTGTTGTAAGTAATACTCTTCCATTCTCCCAATTTAATTATTCATCTGTTTAATATTATGTAGACTCATGAATTCCTATTTTCTCAGTGTTTATAATTCACAAGGAACTGTGGTGTGCAGTGCCTAAGGCCTTTGACTGCTTACCAGAAATTTGGCAGTTCAAATTCATCAGCCACTCCACAGAAAGAAGACAGGGCAATCTACTTCTGTAAAGATTTATTGCCTCAGGAACTCAATGGGGATTGCTATGAGTCAAAATCGATTTGATGGCAGTGAGTCTTTTTTTTTTTTTCTTAATTATTCATTGAAGCTCTGGTGGCATAGTGCCTAAGGCATTTGACTTAATCAGAAGGCTGGCAGTTCAAACCCACCAAGCAATCCTGGGAAGGAAGACTGAGCAATCTACTTCTGTAAAGATACCACCTCAGAAACCCAAGGAGGGGTTGCTATGAGTCAGAACCAACTAAATGGCAGTGAGGGTTTTTTTTTTTAATTATTCATTACATTATTTGATTATCTGGTTGTTCAAATTATCTCATACTTGGTCAGTGTGGTACCTTTTCCTAGCTGATTCCTATGTCCTTGTGACATGCTCCCATCTTTTTTTTTTAAGTGCTTCCTTACTCTTTGTCATAACAAGATGTTCCAGGTTCATCAGGTAACTACCCTGCCCAACCCTGGAATCAGTCATTTGTCTGAAGATCTCTGGTTCTTTTTGGTGAGGTACAGTACTAGAGATCAAGATGAACAAACCTATTAACAAGAGTTCATGATTTCTTTGTAATTTTCCACTACCCTTCCCACCTATCTACTTCTTAATCCAAGACTAAGGGAATATAGTCAAAACCTGCATCAAAAAATTATTTGGATACATTTGTATATTCTCCCACCCTCTTTATTTCCATCTGTCTTTCTGTTCATTATGGTATTCACTTGAAATACAATTGGGTTCATTTATTTCCTCTTGCTTTCAGTGTTAAGGCTTTTCTCTCCTTCTTATCCTTACAATATTGATGATTAAGTATTTAGCCAAAAGAATCATATTACGTGCTTTTAATTCCAGTGATTTAATAAATTTGGAAAAAAAAAAAAAAAGCTTAATCTACTATTGTTGTTGTTGTTGTTATGTGCTGTCGAGTCGGACCTGATTTATAGCGGCCCCTCCTTGGGTCTCCAAGGCAGTATCACTACAGAAGTAGATTGCCCCATCTTCCTTCTGAGGAGTGGCTGGTGGGTTTGAACC
>NW_006921620.1:915-5297 GCF_000298275.1 Orycteropus afer afer | reverse complement strand
GTGTTAATTGGTTTCCCTTTTCTTTGTTGAAGAGGGTCTGTGCAATCCTTCTGCCTAGTCCGCCATCTTGCCCCGCCTCCATAGCAAATCTTTTTACCAAAAAAAAAGAAGTACAGATGCATAAACACAAAAACTTTTGCATACGGTTTCAGAGGGTTCTCTGACTCCCCCTGGAGGCCATCTAAAGGATCTTCATTGAGAACCCTGCTATAAAATGTATGAGAGTTCTAGGACTTTTGGGAATAAGGTAGGAGAGGGCACTTAGTGATTCCTTTCACAACAGGCAGGAAACAGACTGCTTAGTTTACAAATGCATATTTCCTGCAAGGTTCTGAGGTTATGCACTGGTATCTGAACATGTATATGACAAGGTTGTAGGCAAAACATATAGTAGAAAGAATAAATGAAGTTACAGTAAACAGATCTGAAATTGAATCCAGTTTCTACCACTTACTAGCTGCCTGTGTGACTTTAGCCAAGCCACTCAACATCTCAGGTATTAGTTTCTTATTTGTCAACTAGGGATGAAATTAACATCTACCTCAGAAAGAAAGATAAGAATATTTAGCTCTGTCTTACTTACTTACCAAGGCAAAAGGAGGTCTTGAATACAGTCCCTGGGCTGTACTTCTTAGGACTGGAAGGTTTAATAGTGGCAGACCTTGAAGGATAGTGATACAAAGATCTGATAGGAACAACGGTGGTACCTTGAGGATGTTCTTTGGTAACTGATAAGGTTTGTTCCTAATCACATGTAGGATACTCTTTGAGGATACCCGGAAATGAATGAGGTGCCAAAGTCTTCCACAAGCAGGTGGAGGGAAAATCATTGGGTTTGGGACTATTAGGGTGCTAGAGTAAACTTCAAGAGAGCAAGAAATTTATCTCTTTATTTAATACTTAATCCTAAATGCCTAGCATTTGATCTGTATGCTGAGCAAATAATCTGAGAAGGTAGGCTATAAGAAGTAGAACACGGCATCAGGATTGGAGGAAGACTACTTAACAACCTGTGATATGCAGATGACATAGCTTTGCTTGCTGAAAATGAAGAAGACTTGAAGTGCTTACTGATGAAGATCAAAGACTACAGCCTTCAGTATGGATTACACCTCAACATAAAGAAAACAAAAATCCTCACAACTGAACCAGTAAGCAACATCACAATAAATGGAGAAAAATTGGAAGTTGTCAAGAGTTTCATTTTACTTGGATCCAATATCAACAACCATGGAAGCAGCAGTCAGGAAGTCAGACATCGTATTGCACTGGGAAAATCTGCTGCAAAAAATACCTCTTAATGTGTTAAGAAGCAAAGATGTCACTTTGAAGACTAAGGTGTGCCTAACCCAAGACATGATTTTTTCAGTAGCCTCATATGCTCGTGAAAGTTGGACATTGAATAAAAAGGCTGAAGAAGAGTAGATACCTTTGAATGTGGTGTTGATGAAGGACACTGAAAATACCATGGATTACCAGAAGGATGAACACATCTGTCCTGGAAGAAGGGCAGCCAGAATGATCCTTGGAAGTGAGAATGGCCAAACTTTTTCTTACCTACTTTGGTCATGTTATCAGAAGGAAAGATTCCCTGGAGAAGGAATCATGCTTGGTGTGGTGGTTATGTTTTTCTGTCAACTTGGCTGGGCCCAGTTGAGTGGCTGGGCAGCTGGTGGTAGTTATTTCCATGATGAGACTGGCAATGAACTCCATGGTGGGATCTACCACAAGCAGTTGAGTAGTTGCCTTTGGGATGTAATCCGCTTCATGTGTATCAGGAGAAGCCTTGGAAATGGTCTCTAGCTTATGGCACGCTTGGACCCTGCATGTAACTGTGTCATTGCTCAGCAGTCTGCCATGCTCGCTGATCCTGGGACTTATAATGGACTTAAGTTAATGGCCTTCTGTGTGGTTTGGTAACATTGGGACTATGCCTTTTTATTTATCAACCTTGGGGCTTCTCAGCCTCAGCAGCCGGCAGCTGTCTGAGTGAAGAAACGCCTCTAGCTCCAGTGGGCCAGGAGCAGGAGGCAGAGCTGGACCCCAAGGTTGAGCCTGGCAATTTGGACTTAAAACCTCCAAATTGTAAGAAAAAACTCCTGTTTCTTAAGGCCATCCCATTTGTGGTATATTTCTTGTCAGAATGCTACTAGGTAACCGGAACACTTGGTAAATAAGAGAGTCAGCAAAAAGGGGGAAAACCCTCAATGACATAGACTGACATAGTGGCTGCAATGATGGGCTCAAGTATAGCAAGGATTGTGAGGATGGTGTACGACCAAGCAGTGTTTTGTTCTGTTGTACATAGGGTCACTATGAGTTGGACCCAGCTCAACAGCACCTAACAACAACAAGAAGCACCTAGAAAAACTCCGTGGATGGCACAAACAGCTTAAGCTCTTGGGTTGGTAGTTTGAATACACCCAGAAGCACTTTGGAAAAAAGACTGTTGCTCTCCTTCCAAAAGGTCACTATTGCTATTGAAAACACTAAGGGCAGTTCTACTCCGAAATACACACAGTTTTCATAAGTCAGAATTCATTCAATGGCAACTGGTTTAAGCACCTAGAAGAGAGCCTGGTATATAGTTGTTGTTGTTGTTAGGTGCCGTCAAGTCAGTTCTGACTCATAGCGAAGGAACAGAACAAAAACTACCCAGTCCTGCACCATCCTCAATATGATCGAACCCACTCTTCCAGCCACTGTGTCAGTACATCTTGTTCAGGGTCTTCCTTTTTTTCACTACCCTCTATTTCACCAATCATGATGTCCTTCTCAGAGAATGGTCCCTTCTGAAAATACAACTAAAGCAGGTAAGATGAAGTCTGGCCGTTCTTGCTTATAAGGAACATTCTGGCTATACTTCTTCCAAGACAGATCTGTTCATTTCTTCTGGCACTCCATGGTATTTTCAGTATTTTTTGCCAACACCACAACTTAAAGGCATCTTCTTTGGTTTTCCTTATTAATTTTCCAGTTACATGTCGCATGCACACAAGGCAATTGAAAATAGCATGGCTTGGGTCAGGAGGACCTTAGTATTCAAAGTAACATCTTTTCTCTTTAACATTTAAAAGAGAAAGCACTTTAAAGTTTTGTTGAATGAATTTGCATATGCATGTTGTATAAATTCATCTTGAGAAAACTTGAATCACATATATAAATAGCATTGTTTAAGAAGTTATGTGGTTTATAGATTGGAAGACTCAATATTAGGATGTCAATTCTCTCCAAATGGATTGATCGGTCCAACATAATGCTAATAAAAATTCCAGTTGCCTTTTCTTGTTTTTGGTAGAAATTGACAAACTAATTCTAAAATGTGTACAGGATTACCAAGGACATAGAAAAACCAAAACAATTTTTAAAAGGAAAACAAAGATGGACTAATCCTACCTGATTTCAAGACTTCTATAAAGCTTTTTTAATCAAGACAGATTGATATTGGTGAACAGATAGACAATAGATTATTGGAACAGACTAGATAGTTCAGGAACAGACCCACCTGTATATGATAAATTGATTTTTCATAAAAGTGGCAAAGCAATGTAATAGGGAATGGAAAGCCTTTGCAAAAAATGATGTCCAATTATTGAAAATAAATCAACTTTGACCATTACCTCATACTAGACAGAAAAATTATCTTAAAATGGAAAATAGATCTAAATATAAGCCTTAAAACTACACACACACACACACACGAGAAAATGTTTGAGATGTTGGGGCATTAAAAGTATTTATTTTTTTTGTAGGGGGAGTTCTGGTAAGATGGTGGACTAGGCAGAAAGAGTTCACAGACCCTCTTCAACAAAGAAAAGGGAAACCAATTAACACAGACACAGAAGATAATCCTGGACCCCTGAGCCTTGAAGGGAAGGATATAGAAATGGACTAAACCCCAACTAGCAGAAGAATTTGCATGAAAATACCAACAAAGGAGACATACAGAGCTGTGGTCTGGTAGCAATCCTGAATGATCCTGATGGCATAGACAGCTTGGAGAGTGCCGAGTGGTGGTAGGACCTAAGCATTAACCTAAAAATCTGCCCGGCTAGCCAAGGACTGCACGGAGGACTGCTCTGGTGGCTGGGGTATAAACCGAGAAGGTGAAGAGAAAGGTGAGCTGAACTGTGGACTTTTGCCTGTCCAGAGGACGCCACCATTTTGAATGTTTACAAGCAGCTTGACCATTTTGGATATTAAAGAGACAGCACTCTCCCAGATTCCAGGGGCCTGAGAACAGGTTCTGCTTGCCAGCAACCCCAAGGACCCTCCGGACCTGCACAACTGAAAAGGTGCTGTTGTTGTTGTTGTTTGCCGTCGAGTCGGCCCCGACTCATAGTGACCCCTCCTTGGGTTTCCGAGGCAGTATCACTACGGAA
>NW_006921620.1:0-534 GCF_000298275.1 Orycteropus afer afer | reverse complement strand
GCTTTTAGTTTTTTGATCATTATTCAACTGTAATTTTTGTCTAACTGAGTGGGAGACAACAGTCCCCATAAGACACAACTAAACCCACACCTCCTGCAACTTCACTTACTGAGCAAGAGCCACTACCTCCTTCTCCACCAATGGGCCAACTATAAAAAACTACCAAGAAGAGCCTGAATCACCCTTGGCTGCTCTCCACAAACAGTTAACAGAGATCTAAATACAACAACACCACAATGTCTTGGATAAAACAGATCATCACAGTCCACAAAAAGAAGCAGGATAAAGTGATAGAAACAAAGAAGCAGGATATAGACCCAGAACATATCCCTGAGGAAGAAGCAGCATTGGAATGTTCTGATAAGGAATTCAAAAGAATTATATTTAGGTATCTTCAAAGGATTGAGAGACAGACCAAAGAAAACACAGACAAAACCATAGAATTTTGGAAGAAAATACAAGAACAAAATGACAAAATAAATGAAAAATTAGAAATGATTCTAAATCTACAGATAAAAATCCAGAAGATTAATA
>NW_006921619.1:18983615-19021019 GCF_000298275.1 Orycteropus afer afer | reverse complement strand
TTCCGAGGAGTGGCTGGTGGGTTTGAACCGCCAGCCATCTGGTTAGCAGGCAAGTGTCTTAGCCACTATGCTACCAGAGCTCCCTTCTATGTGGTTTAAAATCAGGAAAGGTATGAGTCAGCTTTTTATCCTTTTACAGTATTTATTCAGTCTGTATGCTGAGCAAATAATTGGAAAAGCTGTACTATATGATGAAGAATGCTCATCAGGATGAAGTAAAACTTATTAACAACTTGCAATATGCAGATGACACAACAATTCTCACTGAAAGTGAAGAAGACTTGAAGCACTTCCTGACAAAGATCAAAGACTAATAGCCTTCAGTATGGATTACATTTCAGAATAAATAAAACAAAAATTCCCACAATTGGACCAATAAGTAACATCATGATAAAGGTAGAAGATGTCAAAAATTTTATTTTACTTAGATCCATAATCAATGTCTATGGTAGCAGCAGTCAAAAAATCAAGCAACATATTGCACTGGGCAAATCTGCTTCAAAAGACTGCTTTGAAGTTTTTTTAAAAAGAAAGATGTCATTTTGAGGACTAAGGTGCACCTGATGCAAGCAATGGCATTTTCAATTGCTTAATATGTATGTGAAAGCTGAACAATGAATAAGAATGACCAAAGAAAAACTGATGCCTTTGAACTATGGTGTTGGTGAGGAATACTGAATATATCATGGACTGCCAAAAGAATGAACAAATCTGTATTGGAAGAACCAGAATGTTCCTTATCAATAAAGATGGTGAGACTTTGTACATGTGATGGGAAGGGACAAGTCCCTGATGGACATTGTGCTTGATGAAGTCAGCAAAAATAAAATAAAACAAAATGAAAAACCCTCAATGAGACAGATTGATAAAGTGGCTGCAAAAGTGGCCTCCAACATAGTAATGATTATGAGGATGGTGCAGGACCAGGCAATGTTTGTTTTGCTTTACATGAGGTCTCTATGAGTTAGAATTGACTCAATGGCACCTAATAACAAATAGGTCTCAAATTAAAAGTTTTGAATAGTTTATGACAAATATGATCTGAGTTTGTATATTTTTTAAAAAAATTATTTTATAAATGATATTCTACCTCTACCCATTGCAATATTAGTCTCCCATGTTTTAGGGGATAACTACAAACATTTATAGGAGAAACACTTGACATAAAATTAAGAGAAATAGATTTTCATCCTTAGTAGCAGTGTGACCTTGAACAAACCACATTAAACACCTTTTATGAGTCACAAATTAGGCTCCTCATATGAAATCAATATATGTAATGCTATATGATTTTGTATTATTCTTTCTCAATGCATTCTTATTTTAGTGTAGTTTTAGTGGCATTTTAGGGAAAATTGTCATATTTGCTGCTGAGTCACTTGTTCTACCTTAATTGAAAATATCTAACACTTTTTAATTAAATGAGTTAGGCATCTTTAAAAAGGAAATCCTGAATTTGCTTGTCAGAAAATAGATTAAAAAAAAAAAAATGAGATCTTGGTTACTTTTGTCATTCAGGGCTCAAATGGTGTCTGAAGGGACCAGTGAAGTTTATTTTACATTATTTTTCAAGACAAAACTTGTTAAGGTATTGTGGCAGAATGTCTCTCCAACCAACCATACTGCTGAAGCTTTCAGAATTCTCTTAAAAAACAAAACACAAAAACCTCTCCTTCACAGTTCTCTCAGTGCACCAGATCTTTTCAAAACCTAATACCTCTGAACATGATATTCTCTCTGTCTGAAAATTTGTTCTTTTCTGTTTCTTCTTCAGTTGTTAAACTTCTACCTACCAAAATCACCATTTCCCCAAATGTTCCTTGGGGAGTATCTTTATGTTATCCCTATCTGCAGTCAAATGCCTTAAGCACTACACCACCAGAGCTCCCTCTTTTTAGATATTTTACCAATAATCAGTACTGATACTAGCTCTCTGATGATGGATATTTTGCACTTTGTATCTGAATTTTTTTGTTTGTTTGTTTGTTTGTTATTTAAGTTTCTGCATTAGGAAGAATCATTTCCTCATCTAGGAAGTTAGATAATTGTTTATGTGTGATCTTTTAAATAATTTCATATATCCCTTTTTGTATTTACCCCTAAAAAAGCCAAACTCACTGCTGTTGAGTGAATTCCACTCATAGTGATCCCTCCTGGGGTTTCCGAGGTGGTATCTCTATGGAAGTAGATTGCCCAATCTTCCTTCCAAGGAGGGGCTGGTGGGTTTGAACCACCAGTCTTCTGGTTAGTGGTCAAATGCCTTAGGTACTTATTGTATGCAAGGCAGTATGCTTTGTATGTGAAGAAGACTAAGACAGAGTTCTAGTCCTTAAAGAGCTCACAGCATAGGGAAAAAGCTCAACAAGCTTTAAGCACTAAAAGTTATGCACAAGCACCCTAATAAATGAATACACAATATGCTCTGGGAACTGTCATGAAGGAATGACTATTGCTGCCTGGAAGACATAGAGAAGGCATCACACAGGTTGTGAATTTGGTCTCAATCTTGAAGAGTGGGTAGGAGTTTAACAAGTAAATAAGAAACAGAAAAGAACAAATTTTCAGACAGAAAGAATATCATGTTCAGAGGTATCAGGTTCTTAAAAGATCTGGTGCATTGAGAGAACTGTGAAGAAGAGGTTTTTGTGTTTTGTTTTTTTAAGAGAATTCTGAAAGGTTCAGCAGTATGCAGGATAACAGGATATGTTGGACAAGAGAATAACAGCCCCAGAGGATAGGTCACAGATAAATGTAGGTAAGATTGGATGAGGATTTGGAATGGGGCAGTAGCCCTAAATCAAGAGAAGAATAGAAAGATGTAAAAAAAAAAAAAAAAAATGTTTGAAGTATAATTTACAATATTTTATAATTGTTTTAAAAGAGGTGATTTTGGCATAGACTGTAATTCGTTTTGGGGCAGGGACTCTATGTTATTTGTGTTTTGGGCTGGCTATGGTGTTGGCTGTGGGACACACAGAGGAGAGGCAAGTGCTCTCCTCTCCATCATCACATTCTCCAAAGGTGACATTTCCCCAAGATTTTTAAGGAGATATGTTGACGGGTGAGAGTAAAGTCTGGTGAAAACAGTAGAGGAAACAGTGCAACAATCAGAGTGTTTCTGTTTTATATGTGAGGGAAAACTCAAGTGGTCAGGACCTGAGATATGCAGAACAAGAGAGCCCAGGAGTAGGTGTGGAGGGATATTATAGGTCTGCACTATCTCCAACCCATTAGTAAGATCAGATTCTGAGCCTAGCTCTGCCTCCTGAAGTCCAAATCTTAAAAAATATGAACCAATAAGTGCACAATAGATGCCTCTTAAATAAATGGGTTTAATAAGTAAATTAATAAATGATGGCAAAGTGTAACTGACTACATAGATAGGATATTGTGTAGAGATCTGGAAAAAGTGCTTAAATTACAAGTGATCAACCTCAACACATGAAGACAAAAGTAGTTATGTCATTTGTGCACAACACAGTGCTGATAAATATAGGATGAGTGCGTAGTCTACAAGCATAAAATAAACAAGATTCTAGGAATTAAGATTTCCAGAGAAGATAATTGTGTGTGTGCTGTGTGTAGTGTGACTGGCAAAAGGGCAAAAAGGTATAGACCGAGGCTAAGAAGGCTGGAGCCAGACAGGTAGCTCCCTGCATTCATTTATCTTGAATGCAGTAAATAGATACTGAATTATTTTAAGAATATAGATAAGGTGGTGAGATTCGTGTTTCAAAATTGGCACTCTGCAGTGAGAAGCCTTCATCATAAGAAGACCACAGTAGGTGGCAGAGAAACTAGCTTGTTTTTTTTTTTTTTTTTGACAGATTTAGGTGGCTTAGACCAGATTGATGACTTTAGAGATGTAGAATAAAGGATAGATGCATGAGCTATTTACAGAATAGATGGATTGCAGATGGTGAATGCTGGGTGAGGAAAAAGGAGATATTAAGGTTCCTAGCTTGTATGACAGAATGGATGGTGTAATCTTCTGATGAGAGGAGAAGAGGAGACCAAGTAAGTTATGGAGTGGGGGCAAGATTATAATGTTGATTTTGGAGACATCCCAGTGGAGATTCCAATGATGTGGAGAGATCTCAGATGGTGGCATCAATTTCATCCGCATGTATGTAGTAGGCTAAATGAAATTTCCTAGAGAAATTTTTAACATGAGAACAAAAAAACATCTATAAATAAGCCTTGCAATGCAACACAACACACTGCCGTGGAGTTAGATTCGACTCATAGCTACTTCTCCTTGGGTTTCCAAGGCAGTATTGCTACCGAAATAGATTGTCCAACCTTCCTTCTGAGAAGTGCTAGTGGGTTTGAACCGCCAGCCTTCTAATTAGCAGTCAAATGCCTTAGGCATTATGCCACCAGTTTCCATATCTCTTTCAAAAATGGACGACCTAGATGCATAATCTTAATACCTAGTGTTCCTTCTTTGTTGGCTGATAATTAGCAAATATGTTACTCAGAACTCTACCCATGAAATCTAGCTTTTGACTTGACTTTGAGCTAAAGGAGTAGTTGTGATATTGTGAAAAAGAAAAGAGAACTGTGATCTCAGCCCTCCTTGAAGACTAAAGTGTGACTGACACAAGCCATGGTATTTTCAATTGCCTCTTGTGCATGTGAAAGTTGGACAATGAATAAGGAAGACCAAAGAAGAGTGGATGCTTTTGAGTTGTGGTGTTGGTGAAGAATGCTAAGAGTACCATGGTCTATTAAAAGGACTACCAAATATGTCCTGGAAGAAGTGCATCTAGAATGCTCTGTGGAAGTGAGAATGGCCAGACTTCACCTCACCTACTTTAAACCTGTCAGAAGGAACCATATCCTAGAGAAGGATATCATGCTTGGTAAAGTGGAGGGTCAATGAAGAAGGGGAAGGCCCTCAACAAGATGGATAGACACAGTGGCTGCAACGATGGGCTCAGGTATAGCAAGGATCATGAGGCTGGCACAGGACAGGGCAGTGTTTTGTTCTGTTGTGCATGGGTTGCTATGAGTTGGAAACAACTCAATGGCATGTAACAACAGACAACAACAACAATAATTTCTTTCACTATTGTCAATTTGTCTTTTAAAATTATTTTTCTATTATTTTAAAGCAAGAGGAATAATATGCTTACTCACTTCACCATCATGAATATGGACAGGTATTAATTATTTGATTAATTGAAGATATCACTTCAGTTCCCTTCCTTTTCACCTACCTAAACCCCAGTCTTTTGATTATCCTATAATATGAATTCATGTGAATGAATCACATACAACATCAAGATTAACTTAAATGGTGATGCCATGAATAAAAGGAAAAACAAGAAATGGATTTTGTTTTGCAATGTTTTTCAGTGTGAAACTGTGCTTTGCTTTCCCCATCCTACTTTCTCTCCTTCTTCCACAGCCTTTCAGTGGAAGAGTCAATTGCATCATAAGACATATGATTGTTGTAATTTTTTATTTGACAAAAGTCAGTCAATTTGTGGACACTTATTGGTGAGAGAAAATGTTCAGACTCTAGAAATACAAGCCCATGATGTTGACATGTATCTTCTTAAAAAGCATAAGCTTAAAAACCCACCATGTAAAAATATAGATATTTTCCACCTCTAGAGATTCTCAGAGGATTCTGGGTGATGCAAACTGTTCATGATAGTCTACTAACCTAAAAGTTGGCAGTGAGAACCCACTAAGCCGCTCCATAGGAGAAAAGTCCTGGTGAACTGCTTGCATAAAGATTACAACCCAGAAAACCCTACGGGCCTGTTCTCTTCTGTAATACATGGGGCTGCCATGAGTTGAGGGCTGGCTTGCTAACAACAACAACAATATTCTCAGGTCCTCCTTCAGTCATGAAGTGAAATTTTATATAATCTCCCAAGTAAGAGTCTGAAGTGATATGTGCAAAGCCCATAAACACCCCTGGAAAACCATCAATGTAATTGTCTTCTTGTTAAAAAGGCTGGACTCCACCTAAATCAGATAACAAGTTTAAAATATTAATTTATAGATTAGGATAATTGTATGAAAAAACACAAGATAGGCTATCTCTCCCTCAAGGTCTCCCTCATTGCACTCAGCTAGCCATTTAGTCATTTGATCAATGCTTCAGTTACAAACTGACAATTTTCTTTTACATTTTCATCCATCATCTTTGGCCCATTTCCTGTGTTTTGAGACCCTAACACATAATCACCTGTGATGCATTGCTATTCTCCACCTGTATATATGAACAAGTGATTTACTTCTATAATTTGGCCACTATGTATGTAGAATTTGTACAACTTTTCATTTTGCTTCTAGAGAATAGAAAAGATTATTGAGTCTAAAATCTAGCATCTGTCTGTTATCTTTAAATTCCTCAAAATAATGACATAGTGTTCTGCCCTAGTCATATAGGAATGTTTATAACTCTCATTGGTATGTCAGTTGACCTCTCTTCCCTGTAGACCTCCTTGTATAATTTGTGTGGGAAATACTGTTTTTTAAAGCCCTTCTGCCTTCAATGTTCAAGACTCCCAACAAATATCAGCTCCTTTCCACTAAGAAGCACCTCAGTACTATAGTACTATATATTTTTTAGGATTCTGCCAACTATTCCTCTTTGCATTGTTTACAAATATGTGTAAAGTAAAAGAATACATAATTAGCTTCCATAAACCAAAACAAAATCAAACTCAAGAAATAATGAGCTGAGGGGAAGAAGCCAGTATATTCCAAATATGCAAATATACAGGGTTTTATCATGTAATTTTTATCAAGTTAAAACTTACAATATATAGGAAGGAAAACAGCCAGTGGCAATTTTCTCTCAACATCTTAGCTCTTGTTTCAAGTTTATTAGAAATTTACCAATTTACACTCTAGAAATTTATGCTACACTTGCAATTATCTAAACATGTCTGTTGGGAACTCTGGTAGCGCAGTGCCTAAAGCACTTGACTGCTAACCAGAAGCCTGGCGGTTCAAATTCACCAGGCTCTCCTCAGAAGGAAGGTTGGGTAATCTACTTCTGTAGTGATACTGCCTCTGAAACCCAAGGAGAGGTCGCTATGTGTCGGGGCTGACTCGACAGCACATAACAACAACAACAAAAACAAACATACCTGTTATTTCTTGCCTTTGTCCCCTTTTACATACTTGTTTTCTTTTTTTTCTGGAAGAAACACCCTTTGTCCACTGTTGCCATCCGATGAATATTAATCACAGTGTCTTTGAAAATTTTTCAGATCCATAGGGTGAAAATCAGTTTTTTTCTCTTTTCTATCTGTTTATATATTTTAATGGACTAATTGTAATTGTTTCCCTGAAATGATATATAAACTCAGGGGCATATGTTATGTTCATTTTAGAAAAGAATTTTATATAGAGAAGGTAGTCATAAATCCATGTTGAATAAATGAATCAATTTCAATCAGTTAATGACTGAGCAAATAACAGAATGCAATACTAAAACAGACAAGACATGAAGTTAAGTTTTTATGCAAAATGGTTCACTAAAATGGATATATTGTAAACATTGATACTTAAACAGAAAAGACAAACTAGTTTCTGTTAATATTTTATTTATTGTACATCTTTTAGATGTTGATTATGTATCATATGCTCTACTTACAGGAATTCTCCCATCCCAGGACAAATTGTAAGTGAAAGATAATTTTATAGATGACCATAGAAGGGAATATGGTCAATACAGCTTGCTGATTATCTTGTCTAATAATGGACCTGATTTAAAAAGAAGAGAATTCTTTTCTGCTTTTTCCCAACAACTGAAAATAATTAGAAAATTAGCATTATACTACGAAGTTTGTTAAAGAATGACCTCTATAGAACCTCCATATACACGCAAAGATGAAAACACAACTAAGAAATACAATGGCATACTAACATATGCCCCTGAGTAAGACAGATTGTTAGAAGCAAGCAACATCTCCTGTCTCCCCAGGGTCTTGCCTATAAGTATTCCAAGGAAGGCAGAACAAAGGAAATTGAACTAGGGATAGGAGGAAGAGAAGAGTTTCTTCACATTGCTTGAAAACCCTTAGTTTATGTTTATTCTCTTTGTTTTTCTAACTTTCACTTTTAGAAGCATATCTCTCTGAGTCAATCTCTGAAAAAGCCATTTTATTTGTAGCTTGGTATGCTCCTCCCTAAGGGCCTGCACTTAAACAAGGCAGAACAAAGCTCTAGTGCATAGAGAGATTAAACGGTTTTACCTCTCATTTTTTCCATGGGGTGTCCCAATAATTAAAGATTGTCAGTTAAGAGTTTTGAGGATATTAAAGTACTTTTAGAGATGAGTGCTATTTTCACACAGCAGATGCTCCATAAATGTTTTACTGTATGGAGAGCTTGGAGGACAAGACTCAGAAACATGTTATTTTGTCAGATTAATCTGAAGGTCATACCTAAAAAGATGTCATTTAGAGGTTCCCTTAAATAAAATGTGTGGATCTGACATTTTAAGACTTACATTTTAAGATTTATTTGAGAAATAAGAACATAATAATAAA
Organism: Orycteropus afer afer; assembly: GCF_000298275.1. Lineage (NCBI taxonomy): Eukaryota > Metazoa > Chordata > Mammalia > Tubulidentata > Orycteropodidae > Orycteropus > Orycteropus afer. The sequence goes on along the minus strand of NW_006921619.1, from coordinate 19,012,497 downwards.
ATTGATTATGTTTAAATTATCTTTTCCTACATGTATTGCAAACAATTGATTAAAATTGTATGAATTAAAAAATTTCATTAGCTGTCATTTTAATTAAAATATACCTAAATTGCTAACAATTTATACTAAATGCCAACATATCGTTACATTCCAATTATACATACAATCTGTGTATGCATATTGTGATAATTATTTGTAAATAGTTTTCATGTAACAGTGTATCTCAGTACACAATGATATAAATAGGTCTTGCAGGTAAAGAGGCCAATAAAGCCTGTAATAGGGAAGCCAGTAAGTATAGACAAATTTTATTTAATTTACAATTTTTATAGGCTCCTATAATGTTAGGTGTGTTGCCTATAATTGGTGTGGGAGCTCTGGTAGCATAGTGCCTAAGGCACTTGACTGCTAACCAGAAGGCTGGCGGTTCAAACCCATCAGCCACTCCTGGGAAGGAAGATGGGGCAATCTACTTCCGTAGTGATACTGCCTCGGCAACCCAAGGAGGGATTGCTATGAGTCGGGTCCAACTCGACGGCACATAACAACAATAACAACAACAACATAATGTTATACGAGAAGGTCCATTTGTAGCTCTCTTTTCCAAGCATTTAATGGTTAAAAGGATAATGGTTAAAAGGTTAAAGGATTTGCCCAAATGGCAAATGCTGAGGGTTATTCAATTGTCAGGTCCTCTTCCAGCAAAATCAATGCTTTACAATAGTATGCAATAGTATACAAGTGATGCCACTATCTACAGAATGCTTCTCACCATACAGCTAATTTGTACATTTTTATTTTACTTATGTATATTTCTTTCATTTATAACTCAAAAGATATTTTTGAAAGAAATAGTTAACAACACATAGGAAATGATAGCATTACTCTACAACAGATACCTTTCACCAATTTCATGAAGTATTCAAAGCATATCCTAAACCCCCTAATTTACACAATTTAAAGATATCTTAATTTATGAATGTGTTCTAATCACAGATGCTTATGAATATAATTAAGGGTAATGAATAGCTCCATTAGTCTTAGGCTTATTGGGAGCATGTTTAAAAAAAGAATTACCATTCTTTTGTCACTCCTTCATGCAGTCTGAAAACACTTGGAAGACTACACGTTCCTCTTCTCCAGACTCTTCCCTAACTTGTTTTCTATCAAATGTCAGAGGAGATTGTGAAAGCAAGTGTTTTGTCTGTTACCTTGAAGTCAAGCTGTTAATAGTTCTGTGTTCCTCTTGCCTCAGCTGTGTGCTATCCTGAGCAGTCTGAGAACCAGAAGTAACAAATAAACAGGGAGGAGAGTTAGGCACCATCATTAGAATTTTCACATATGTTTCAATCCTACAGTGACAATGCTCTGAAAAGCAAGACAGTTCCAAAAGTAACAGCAGGATGCACAACTTTCATTTGCTTCCCTAAAATGTATTGAGTACAACTTTATAAGAACTTGTTTGTTATTTGGAAGAAGGGCTCTTCAGCCAATAACAAACGCCTGTAACTGAGGATCAAATCTGGAGGTAGAGGATCCACACTAAATGTTTTACTACAAATAGAATTCCTTGTTGCTGGGATGAGTAATCTGTATTTATTTATACCTTGGCCATGAACATTTTGAAAGCTGCAGATTCAGCAGTGACATATGGTGCATCCAAAAGGCCTAAAAATCTCTTTCACTTTTAAAAAAAAAGAGATCCTTGGCTGTTTTTCACTGTGCATGTTACTAGAGGCTGCTGTAATAAGACTATTTTTATAGAACCTCAAAATAAAATTCTAACAGAATACTACAGTGTGTAGGAGTTCCTATGATAACATAACCGTCCACTACTTTTTGAAATGTAATTCAAATGAGCATGTATATGGATTTATATATGCCTATCTCCCTCAATATTATAGAAATTTAAATTCCAGACTTCCATACTAGAGTTTGAAACTTCTACTCACTGCCCTAGTTCCTTTCTGTAAACACATTTTAAGATCAGAAATTTTGAGATAGCTATTCCATTGAGATCTGAGATTATCAGAGGGTCAAATCTGGACTGCTATTACTGCTATTAATCATCCTCTCTCAGTGACAGCATTCCTCCTGGCAGTCTTGGAGTCTTGCTGATGCTTTGTGGTTCAATCACCCAAAGGAAGTCTCAACTTTTTAAAATATGGCTTTTAATGCAATAGAAGAAAACACTGTAATTTAGGGTGAAGGAGTGCAAGATATTTTCTATAAGGTTATTCCAAATGGAAATCATTGTGAAAGTGAGACTTTGTTTTTCTTTTTCTTTTTCCCAGATCAAAAAAACAACTTTATTTTTATGGGCTTGGTATTGCAGCATAGCATTTTCCTTTCATTGATTCATTTGATAAGTTTTATTATAATAAGGATAAGCAACAAACCATTCTCAAATTACAGAATACATACTTCATTGGCAAGGAAACTACTTGGTCTCAAAGAATTCAGGTATCTCTTCTCTCACAAGTTTTTTGTTAGTTACTTGTTCATTTTATTTTCAAGTAATTTTTCATAGAAAGATTCTTTATAGCACACTACACTGAAAAGTAATATAGAGAGCATCATGCCACAGATGAGGAATCTGAAACATAGAGACATGAAGTGATGTAACCAAAGGTGGATGGAAAAGCAATAGCAAAGCTTAATTTTTTCCGGCTATTGGTTCTTTCTATCCCCAAATGATACAACACATGTGGCTGTGTTCAAAATAACGTCTCTATTTTAGAAAAATGTACATATGTTTTTATGCAACCAGGAAAATTATCCAAACATCCTCAACCCATTTTTTTTCTTAATTTTATGCAGTTTTCCTAAATTATAGATATATATATAATCCTATATCCTTAGTACTTCTAAACATCTAAGCATTTTATGCTGTATATCACTTCTTGAATTTCAAAAGTTGCTGTGTTTTTAGAATATGGTGTCATGAGAAATGAAGAATTGTTTCTCTTTGTCTCTTTTGCTATGAAAAGAAGAGAGAGACATTCAGTGATGTATTATGTTAAGAATTGTGTTACCTGAATTCCAGTCCCAATTCAGGCACTTTTTAACACCTTCCACTCGGAATAAGAATAACATAGGAAACAATAACTTGGGAAAAAAAGTCTTTTTAAAATTATTGTTCATTTTTAATAATATCTAATTTTTAATCAGCCTTTATTCTAGAAATGATCTTAATTATTAAAGATGTAATATCTCCTACTAACAAAAATGATTGTCATTTTACAAAAGAGGAGACCAAAGACTAACTTGTGTAAAACTTAGATGCCCTGAAGAGTTTATAGAATTTGTCAAAGTCATACAGCAATTATGTGGCAGAGATAAAATTAAAATGAGCATAGTCTCATTCAAAATTTTGCATTCATAGCTTTTTTAATTAAAAAGTTTTTTTTCAGACTAGTTTACAAAGAAAATTTTTGGTAAGCTTCACCACACTTTCATTTTCCAACTCATTTCTTATACATGTATTTATACATTATTAGAATGATTAACATTTTCATTCCATTTTGAAGTCATAACCACCTTCCATGATTCAACTATGGATTGACTTTAAAATTTCAGAACCCAAAATACATCATTTACAGTTTATAGTAATTGTTTTTCACTAAAACATTAAGATGCGTGCTAGACTTTTCTTTCTTCTTTCTTCTCTCCAGAATTAAAGTCATAGTTCCTATGCTTCTCAGCTATGACTATCTTTACCATCAAATTTCATAAGATTTACCTTTATCTCATTTCCAAGTTTCCTCAAGTTATCTCTAGGGCATTCTCAGTGAGTATGAGGAAAAGAGAAAGAAAATTGCTTACATTTTTGAGACTTTCAGTTAAACCATCTGTTTTCCTTACAATGTTGTACTAACATAATCTAGCTAGTTGGCCTTCTCTGAGTGCAAAGTCTCACTGAGGTTCGATAGACCAACCATTCATCCCCAGGCTTCAGTTCCCCTTGAGCACAGACTAGCTTTCATCTCTTTTAGTCATCAGTTAACTTTTTCCATCATTGTTGTGTCTACTAGATATATATTAAAATCTTTTGTTTATCATTTGGTGGTGGCTTATATGTTTCAGTGAGACTGGAGGGAATGCCACCAGTGTTGCAAACTGCAAGCAGGGTTAACCACAGTGGACAGGTTTCAGCAGAGCTTCTGGGCTAAGACAGACTTAGAAGAAGGAAGAGGTCATCCACTACTTAAGTAATTGGCCAGTGAAAACCTTATGAATAGCAGTGAAACACTGTTTGATATATTACTGAAAAACTTTATGAATAGCCCTGAAACATTGTCCAATATAGTGTAGGGAGATGACCCCATTAAGGCTCATGGCCTTCAAAATTTGTCTGGGAAGGAGCTGACTTCTCAGAATAGAGATGACCTTAATGATATGGATAAAGTAGGCTTTCAGGACCTTGACTTGCTGATGGGGCACAACTGAAAATGAGAAGAAACAGCTGCAAATATCCATTAAAAATTGAAACATGGAATGTATAAAAGTATAAATCTAGGAAATTGGAAGTTGTCAAAAATGAAATGGAATGCATAAAGATTGATATCCTAGGCATGAGTGAGCTGAAATGGATCAGCTTTGGCCATTTTGAATCAGACAACCATATGATCTACTACGCTTTGAATGACTAATCAAAGAGGAATGGTGTGGCATTCATCATCACAAAGAATGTATCAAGATCTGTCCTGAAGTACGATGCTGTCAGTGATAGGATAATATCCATACACCTACAAGGAATACCAATTAATATTAATATTATTCAAACTTATGCACCAAACACCAAAGCCAATGAGGAAATGGAAGATTTTTACCAACTTCTGCAGTCTGAAATTGATCGAACATGCAATCAAGATGTGTTGCTTAACACTGGTGATTGGAATGCAAAAGTTGGAAACAAAGAAGAATCACCAGTAGTTGGAAAATTTGGCCTTGGTGATAGAAATGACATTGGAGATAGCATGATAGAATGTTGGAGACCATGAAAAAGACCCCCAAAAGAACATGATCGAAAGGCACATGTTCTAATTACAGTTTATAGATAATTACAGTTAAGAAATGGCAAGACCTCTTTTGTGGTTGAATGTTTGCTTTAAAAGATGGCAAGGCCTCTCTTATGGTTGAACACTTGGCTTCAGCTTTGTGTTCCTGGGGCAGCACGTTACCCCAGCAGAATGTCTGCTAACCTGTTTCCCTGGAAGAACATTTTGCCCAAAGAGTAGTATACCTTAGAAACCATTCTTTAGAATCATGTACCTTAACAATCATATTATGTTTTAGAATGATGTATCTTAGTGATTATTTGATAATCCTGCAAGAGATATTAACCTAATTAATTATTCCAATACATTTGGGCATGGGAAAATGCCTTTGGGTATGGGAAAGAGTAAAACTTTAGCTTTTAATTAATAACTGATTGTTCTAAGGAAATATTTTATTTAATGGTAGAAGAATATTTGATTGACTATTTGATTGTTTTAAAGAAATATCAAGAATAATTATGTAATTGTATGCTTATGTATAAATAAAGCAGAGCAGATGCATCAGGGTTTGCTCTTGCAGAATATGCAGGGAGTCTGCCTGGCCCCATTCCTTTTAAAAACCATTAATCTTTTTGTGTCACTTCATTTCATGACCTGTGTGGTTTTGCCGGTTGTGGCAATAGGATTTTGCAAGACCAATGACTTTTTCACTGCAAATACTTTTTTTTCAACAACACAAATGGTGGCTATAGACATGGACTTCACCAGATGGAGTACACAGGAATCAGATTGATTACATCTAGCAAGATATAATGGCAAGAGGCAATGGACAAGCTCAGTATCTTCAACAAAAAAAAAGGCCCGGAGCTGATTGTGGAACACATCATCAACTGCTCACATGCAAGTTTAGGTTGAAGTTGAAGACAATTAAAAGAAGTCTATGAGAGCCAAAATATGACTTCAAATATATCCCTCCTGAATTTAGAGACCATCTAATGAATAGATTTGATGCATTGAACATCAATGACTAAAAACCAGAAGAGTTGTGGGATCACATCAAGAAAGTCATTCATGAAGAAAGCAAAAGGTCATTAAAAAGACAGGAAAGGAAGAAAAGACCAAAATGGATGTCAGAAGAAACTCTGAAGATTGCCCTTGAATGAGGAGTGGCTAAAGTAAATGGAAGAAATGACAAGACAAAAGAGCTGAACAGAAGATTTCAAAGGACAGCTTGAGAAGACAATGTCAATTAGTAAATGCATGAGTTGGAAAATCAAAAGGGAAGAACACGTTCAGCATTTCTTAAGATGAAAAAATTGAAGAAAAATTTAAGCCTCGAGTTGCAATATTGAGAGATTCTATGGGCAGTATACTGAATGATGCAAGAAACATCGAAAGAAGATGGAAAGAATGCACAGTCACTATACTGAAAATAATTTGGTAGATGTTCATCCATTTCAAGAGGCAGCATATGAGAACCAATGGTATTGAAGGATGAAGTCAAGCCTGCACTGAAAAAAGTGGAGAAAACAAGGCTCTAGGAATTGATGGAATACCCATTGAGATGTTTCAGTAAATGGGTGCCGTGCTGGAAGCACTAACTCAGCCATGCTAAGAGATTTGGAAAACAGCTACCTGGACAACTGATTGGAAGAGATCCATATTTGTACCCATTCCAAAGAAAGGTAATCCCACAGAATGTGGAAATTGTTGAACAATATCGTTAATATTGCATGCAAGTAAACTCTTACTGCAGATAATTCAAAAACTGTTGTAGCAGTATATTGACAGAGAACTTGCAGAAATGAGAGCTGGTTTCAGAAGAGGACATAAAATGAGAGATACCATTGCTGATGTCAGATGGATCCTGGCTGAAGCAAAGAATACCCTAAGGATATTTGTTGTTGTTATTGTTGCGTGCAGTGGAGTCAGACCCGACATGACCCCTCCTTGGGTTTCTAAGACAGTATCACTATGGAAGTAGATTGCCCAACTATGCAAAAACATTCAATTGTGTGGCACATAACAAATTATGGATGACATTGAGAAGAATGGGAACTCCAGAGCACTTAATTATCTTCATGAGGAACCTGTACATACACCAGGAGGCTGTCATTCACAGAACAAGTGGAGACTGCATGGTTCAAGGAGTGTGTCAGGGTTGTATCCTTTCACCATACTTATCCAATCTGTATGCTGAACAAATAATCCAAGAAGCTGGATTATATGAAGAAGAATGTGGCATCAGGATTAGAGGAAGACTCATTAACAATCTGTGATACACTGATGACACAACTTTCCTTGCTGAAAGTGAGGATGACTTGAAGCACTTCTTGATGAAGATTGAAGACTACAGTCCCAAGTATGGATTGCAACTCAATATAAATAAAATAAAAATCCTCACAACTGGTCCAATAAAGAGCTTCATGATAAATGAAGAGAAGTTTGAAGTTGTCAAGGACTTCATACTACTTGGGTCTACAATCAACACCAAAGGAAGCAGCAGTCAAGATATCAGACAACATATTTCATTGGGCAAATCTGCTGCAAAAGACTGCTTTCAAGTGATGCAGACCAAAGATGTCTCCTTGAAGACTAAGGTGCACCTGACACTAGCCGTGGTATTTTCAATCACCTCATATGCATGTGACAGCTGGACAATGAATAAGGAATATTGAAGAAGAGTGGATGCTTTTGAATTGTGGTGTTGGCAAAGAATGCAAAAAGTACTGTGGATTGCTAAAAGGACCAACAAATCTGTCCTGGAAGAAGTGTAGCCAGAATGTTCCTTGCAAGCAAGAATGGACAGACCTCATCTCACCTACTTTGGTCATGTTGTCAGAAGGAACCATTCCTTGGAGAAGGATATCATTCTTGGTAAAGTGGAGGGTCAACAAAAAAGGAGAAGGCCCTCAACAGGGTAGATTGACACAGTAGCTACAATGATGGACTCAAGTATAGCAAGGATCATGGAGCTGGCACAGGACTGGACAGTGTTTCATTCTGTTGTACATAGGGTCACTATGAGTTGGAGATGATTCACTGGCATCTAACAACAACAAATAATTCAAATTCTTTAATCTTAAAACTGTATTTTTTTATAATTTTTTTTTAAATTAAAATTCTGTAGAAATATTACCATGTTATATGAATATTTTTAGGATCCAATAGATGTCCATATTTGAATAACTTTAATATTAGTACCCATGTTATTTTTTTTTTTTCCAACAAAGTCTAGCTAATATGTTCTGAATCTGTTTTTCAAGTCACTTTTTGCTGTTTTAATCTTTCTGGAAAGTTAAATTTATAACTGTGCTAATATAAAGTTAATATGAAAAATGAATAGCAATAGCTAGGCTTCCCTTTAACAATTTTAGGAGACTTTGTGTTCTGTATGTGATTTAACCATTTAATTAATAAATATTTCCTTTATTTCACATTGTAGCCTTTTAGAGACAAGAAGAAATTCTAGTAGGGTTAAGATTTAAGGTGGAAAATATATTATTAACAGCATAATATTTATATATAAGTAAAATTAAATAATATACAGATTCTGCCATAGAGGAACAGAATCCAGCAGCAAAGGTAAAATATACAGATAACAGTAATACTCACGATAAGGATGTTAGTATGGTGATAATAATTTAATTTCTAGAGACAGATGGTGCAAGTTTGGATACCACCTCTGCTGACTACAAGTTGAGTGCTAATACACAAGTTACTTTACACCTTTCTAATCCTTTGAATTATGAGCTTGGTGAAGAATACTGAATATACAATGGACTGCCAGAAGAAAAAATAAATCTGTCTTGAAAGAAGTATGCTGGAATGCTCCCTAGAAGAGAGAATGGTCACATTATCAGGAGGGACCAGTTCCTTGGGAATGATATCATGTATAGTAAAATACAGGGTAAGCAAAAAAAGAGGAAGACACTCAATGAGATGGATTGACACAGTGCCTATGACAATGGGCTCAAGCATTGCTTGATTTGTGAGGACAGTGCTGGACTGGGTAGTGTTTCTGCTGTACATAGGGTTGCTCTGAGTCGGATACAACTCAATGGTACCTAACAATAACAGCAAAAATCCTTAGTGTTCTCATTGTAAACAAACAGAATATTAATATATTCCTTTTAGGTTCAATGCAAGTATTAAATGATAAAATCTGTTTAAGATGCCTAGAACTTTGCTAGTATTATCAGGAGAGCTATTGTAAGAAAGATTTAAAGTTCTATAAGGGAGAATATCAAAATATCATAATTAATGTCAAGGGATTCAAGAGCTAGCAATTGAATTGGGCACAAGATTTTTTATTTTTGCCAGGTCCAAACAGTTATCCAGGCAATATGTTCAAGGGCTCGGAGGCAGGAAAGCTGGCAATTGCAGTTTACTTGGAATATGGAGTTCATATGAGGAAATACTAAGAAACAGGGCTGAAAAATACAGATAAGGGCCTGGAGGTGAAAGTTCTTATCTATCAGCCTGTTGTAAACCTACTTAATATTTGTGGCTATTTCATAGACACTGGGTTGTTTTCTCTATTGATATTTAAGCATGTTGTTATATGATTTCTAATCATATAATATTTACAATATTGAGTAGACTTGATAGTGATGTTGTTAGTTTCTGAGTCTAAAACCAAAAAACAAACTCACTGCCATTGATTCATTTCTGACTCAGTGACGCCCATTGGGTTTCTACAGCTGTAAATCTTTACGGAAGCAGACTGCCTCATCTTTCTTCCAAGGAGTGGCCGGGGGTTTTGAACCATCAACCTTTTGGTTAGCTTTCAAATTCCTCAATTGCTACACCACTAGATCTCCTTTGCTGAGTCTAAAACCTCATTAAATACTATGAGTGGTGCAAATGATTTCCACTTGACTACTTACTTTAAAAGGGACCCTGATGCCACAATGGTCTAAGCACTCAGCTGCTAACCCTGAAGTCAGCAGTTCTAATTCATCAGCAGCTCCATGGTAGAAAAGACCTGTGATTTGCTCTTTAAAGACTTAAAGCCTAGAAAACCCTATGAGGCAATTTTACTCTGTCCTATAAGGTCACTATAAACCAGAATCAACTGAATGGCACACAACTCGCTTAATCATCCAGTGGCACTATGGAAGAAATATCAGGTATTCTGCTTCTTTAAAATTTACAACCAAGAAAACCCTATGGAACAGTTCTACTCTATATACATGGGGTTACCATAAGTTGGAATTGAGTCAAGCAATGAGATTTTTGTTATGTTTTTATTTATTTATAATTATTTTGGTGAAAGTTTTCAAAGCAAGTTAGTTTTCCATTCAACAATCCACAATGTAAAAAGCATTCCTCCCACTTCCACCCTGCACCCACCCCTTCTCTTTACCATTCCTTCCCAACTCCTCTTGCTTTGTTAGCTCAATCCCCGGGCAAATGCTGTCCTCTTGATTGTTCTTTTGATTGCCCACTGGTATTATTGTTCACCTTATAGACCTATTTATCATTGGGCTGAAAGTTGAGTCATAGGAATTAAGTTCCTAGCTTGAAGAATGTCTAGTGGCTATAGAGTCTTGGGGGGTCACTGCAACTTCATCAGACCAGAAAGCTTTGTCTTTTTTATGATTTTAAGTTTTGTTCCATATATTCCACCACCTATCTGGGACCTCCTATTGTGGTCCTTTTCAGAGTGGTCAGCAGTGATAGAAACGTGTCAGAGTCATGACAGAAACATCTCAGGGTCATGGAGTCTGGGGTTCACATGGACTATTAGTCCTTTGGACTGATTATTTCCTTGAGTCTTTGGATTTCTTCACTCTTCTTTGTTCTTCATAGGCTAGACCAATAGTTGAACCTTAGGTGGCTGCTCATAAGCTTTTAAGACCCCAATTTCTATTCACGAACGTAGGATGTAGAATATTGTCTTTGTGGACTATGTTATGCCAATTGACCTGAGTGTCCCCTGAGAGTATGGTCCCAAGACTCCATACCCAGTAACTCATTCCTTCAGTATGTTGGTTATAACTAGGAAGTTTTTATAATTTGCCCCCTGTATGCTCTACTACATTCATAGATATATTATCAGCACATATAATTACATAGGTAGAGAAGTCTTCTGTCAAACCTATCATCTATCTATCTATCTATCTATCTATCTATTTATATTCATGGGTGTAGTCCCATTGAAGGAGCTCTGGTAGTGTAGTGCCTAAAGCACTTGACTGCTAACCAGAAGGTTGGCGCTTCAAACCCACCAGCCACTCCTTGGAAGGAAGATGGGGCAATCTACTTCTGTAGTGATACTGCCTCGGAAACCCAAGGAGGGGTCGCTATGAGTCGGATCGGACTTGACGGCACATAACAACAACAACAACAGTCCCATTGAACAATCCACCCCTGTTCAGATTGGGTGTCCATTAGGAGATTATCATTATTGTTATTTCAGGATAGTGTATGTAATAGTATTCACCACTGTTGCCTTTAACTCTTGTGGTCCTCCCTGTGTCTTCCACTACCTTGATCATTTTGTGCTGACCTCCCCTTTATTGTATATTGCTTTTTCTTTCACCAATGTTAAAATGTGTCGAACCTCTAGTTGGTGATTTTTCCCCCCTTCCCTTCTCACCCTTGGTAACCTTCAAAGGTTCTTTCTATGTGTAAACATTTTTTTAAGTTTTTACAGTAGTAGTCTTATACAATAAATTCCCTTGTGACTGACTAATTTCACTCAACATAAAGTCTGCCAGGTTCATCCATGTTATGAAGTGTTTCACAGATGTATCATTATCTTGAATATCGTATAATATTCCACTGTATACATGTACCATAGTTTATCCATTCATCCCTTCATAGGCACTTAGTTTGTTTCCATATTTTTGCTATTGTGAAAAACGCTGTGATGAACATGGATGCGAATATATATTTGTGCCACAGCTCTTATTTCTCTAGGATATAAACCTGGTAATGGGATTGCTGGATCATATGGCATTTTTGTTTTCAACTTCTTAGGGAAGCAACATAGTACTCTCCACAGTGGTTGCACCATTTTACAATTTCACCAGCGGTGAATGAGGGTTCCAGTCTCTCCACACCCTCACCAGAATTTGTTGTTTTCTGTTTATTTGAACTTTTTTACTAATGCTGGGGTGAGATGTTATCTCATTGGTTGGATTTACATTTCTCTAAGGAGCTGTGGTAGTGTGGTGCCTAAGGCATTTGACTGCTAACCAGCAGGCTGGCGGTTCAAACCCACCAGCAGCTCCTCAGAAGGAAGATTGGTCAATCTACTTCTGTAGAGATGCTGCCTCGGAAACCCAAGGAGGAGTCACTATGAGTCGGAATCAACTTGACAGCAGTGATGTTGGTTTTTTTGGTTTAATGGCTAATGATCATGAGAATGTCCTCATGTGTTTGTTACCTGCCTGAATGTCTTCCTTGGTGAAGTCTCTGTTCATGTCCTCTACCTATTATTTAATTGGACTGCTTTCTTTTTCTGGTGAGGTACTGAAGTTTTCTATAAATTTTAGCAATTAGTCCCTTGTCCAATATATCATTACCAATATTTTATTTCCCAATCTGTAGGTTCTCTTTTTATTCTTTTGGCTAAGTCCTTTGATGCCCATAAATATTTATTTTTTAGGAAGTCCCTGTTATCTAGTTTTCTTCTGTCATTTGTACATTTTTAGTTATGCTTGATAGTATATTTATGCCATGAATTATTGCTGGTAAGTTAGTGCCTATTCTTTTATTTCTGTTATTTATGGTTTTAAGTTTTATATGTAGGTATTTGATCCGTCTTGAGTTAGTTTTTGTATATGGTGTGAAAGATGGATCCAGTTTCATTTTTATACAAATGGATGTCCAGTTTTGCAGGCATCATTTCTTAAAGAGATTATATCTTCACTGTTTATTGGTCTTTGGCCCTTTATCAAAGATCAGCTGTCCACAGGTGGATGGATTTACTTTTGGATTCCTTGTTCTGCTCCATTGGTGTATGTGCCTGTCATTGTACCAATACCAGGCTGTTTTGACTACTGTCCCTGTATAGTAGGTTTTAAGATCAGGGAATGTGAGGTTTCCTACGTTGTCCTTCTTTTTTAGTACTGCTTTGCTTCTCTGGAATCTATTTCCTTTCCACAAAAACTTGGTAATTAATTTTTCCATCTCTTTAAAGAATGATGATGGAAATGGGATCAGGATTGCATTATATCTGCAGATTTGTTTCGGTAGCATTGACGTTTTTACAATGTTAAGTTTCCCTATCCACGAGCATGATTTAGTCCTCCATTTATGTGGGTCTCTTTTGGTTTCTTGTAGTACTGATTTATAGTTTTCTTTTTATAGGTATTTTGTGTCTCCAGTTAGATTTATTCCTAAGTTTTTACTTTTTGGGGTGACTGTTAAAAATGGTATTGTTTTTTTCTTGATTTCCTTTTTAGAGTAATCTACTGATTTCTGTATGTTGATCTTTTACACTGCCACTTTGCTGAAGTAATTCCAGTAGTTTTCTTGTTGAGTATCTAGGATTTCCTATGCATAGGATCATATCATCTGCAAATAGAGATAGTTATTTGCCAATTTGGGTGCCTTGTATTTCTCTTTCTTGACTTGTTGCTCTGACTAGGATTTCCACTATTGAATACTGAATTCCTATTGAATATTTGGGAGCTCTGGTAGCATAGTGCCTAAGGCACTTGACTGCTAACCAGAAGGTTGACGGTTCAAACCCCCCAGACACTCCTTGAAAGAAAGGTTGGGCAATGTACTTCCATAGTGATACTGCCTTGGAGACCCAAGGAGGAGTTGCTATGAGTCGAATCCTACTCAAAGGTACATAACAACAACAACAACATTGAATATTTAATTCTAATATTAAATAGGAGTTTTGATAGAAAGCATCCTTGTCTGGGTCCCATTTGTGAGGGGAAATTTTCAGTCTCTCTCTTTTGAGAATAATATTGACTGTTGGAGTTTTGTATATGCCCTTACTTATGTTGGGAATTTCCCTTCTATTCTTATTTTGCTAAGCATTTTAATCAAGGATGGGTATTGGATTTTGTTAAAAGCTTCTTCTGTGTCAAATGATATAATCATGTGATAGCCACTAAACATTGTTGCAGTGGAAATGTGGCACTCGCTTCGTGGGAATACACATCATCAAATATGGAGGATCAGGGGTGGCACTACTGGATGTGGAGGTGGTGGAAGCAGGGTACTCAGCTGGATCAAAAGAAGAAAAACGAAGAAGAAGGAAAAGGAAAGATATTGGTTGGAGGAAGTAGTAGAAAAAAAAGGGAAAGACTGAGAAGAAGGGAAGAAAAGAAAAGAGCAAAGAAAACTAGGGTAACTGTTAACCTGTCAAGCACAGCTGCAGCAGGAATGTGGGACTCACTTTGGGAAAGCTCACACTGCCATCTATGGTGGGTTGGGGGAAGGTCCTTCTGATGGTGGGGTGTGGCGTGGACAAAAAGAAAGAGAAAATAAAAAGATAAGGTAAAGAGGAAAAGCAAAAGAAAATAAAGTTGATAAAAATGAGAGAGAAAAGGGAAGAAATAAGAAGGGAAAAAAGAAAAAGAAAGCAAGAAAGATAAAAAACATAGCACTATTGAAAGTGCCAGCCAACAAACACAGCTGTACAGGTCCACAGCATTCACTCTGCCAGAGTAAGCACTGGTGTGGGGCAGGACTCTGGTAATCACATGGGAAGCAGGGAAGACAGAAAAAGAGAAGAAGTAATCAGAAAGTTTTAAAAAATAAATAAATAAAGCAGCCCAACACTGGCAGTGGTGGGAGTTTGACAGGTGACAGGGTGGGTGGGTGTGTGGTGGAGGGCTGAGTCTCTGTTGATGGGGTGGTTGTGCACAATAAGGTGAGAAGACATAGCACTCTTGTTGCCTGATCACCCATGTGGGTACTGGTGCAGTTGGGGGCAAATGGAATAAGTTATCTGGTTCCTGCTCCTATCAGAATGCTGCTTGCAATAATTAAAAATGGCTGCTCTGTGCCAGTTAGCAGTTTACTGTTCCTTGTTCACTATTTTTGTTCAGTCTCTTCCTCTCATTGATATCTGATCTACTTTTTCATCTTTTCTTTTGAAGCTCTGGGATCCATCTGTAGCCATTTACTTTGTTTCTTTGAGTCTTTGTTGCAGAGGGTCTGGATAGCGTATCTGCCTAGTCTACATCTTGGACAGGCCTTGTTTTGTTTTTATACACAAAAACTCAGAAATTGTCATATTAACACCATGCAAACACACATACTCATATATTTCAAAGCAAACGTATAATTGCATTGTTCTTGTTCTTATGTTGTTAGGTATTGTCGAGAGAATAATGGAAATTCCAGAACACTTAATTTTGCTCTTCAGGAACTTGTACGTAGACGAGGAAGCTATCGTTCAAACAGAACAAGGAGATACTGCATGGTTTAAAATCAACAAGGGAGTGTTTCAGAGTTGTATCCTTTCACCATACTTATTCGAACTGTATGCTGAGCAAATAATCTGAGAAGCTGGACTATATGAAGAATAGTGTGGCATGAGGATTGGAGGAAGACTAACAACCTGTGATATACAGATGACACAACTTTGCTTGCTGAAAGTGAAGATGACTTGAAGCACTTATTGATGAAAAGATTAATAGCATTATTTATCAAATACTGCTAATGAAAATAATATGAAATCAATAGAATGCATAACCCACATGTTGTTAAAGGGCAGGAGGAATATTGAGAACTCTGAATAATAATTGAGTTGATAGGTCATGACAAGCTTTTGCCTTGTTCTGTGTTACAGGCTTTGATTCTGATTTGCCCTTATTTTCTCTGCACAGACTATAAACAATAGTAAAAATGGATAATAACATAATATAAACAATGCTTCTCTGTGCTATTAAAGTCCACAAAATATGAGAAACAGTACAGTTGTCATCTAACTATTGATTCTTTCAGCTGCAGTCTCTGCAGGGGATAGGAGCTTCCTAATTTGTATGCATCTGACTGGAATAGAAAGCTTTCAGTGGCTTAAGACTAAATAACTCAATTCAATAAACCTTTATACAATATCTTCTATAAACCAAATGACATGTTAGGCTTAGGTGAAGGTTAAGTAGGGTAAAATTTTGAGAAAAACCATGGTTTCAGCCCTATATAAACAAATACATTTTCTATAAGCAAATTATGGTAAGTGCCCTGGAGTCTAATAGTGGAGAAGATCTGCCTTGGTTGTTAAGAATGGGGATTCTGGACACTGACTACCTGGGGTGAATTCTTGCCATACTTTTTATTCAAGTGTAATGTTTGACAAATGATTTAACTCATCAAAATCTCATTTTATTTTCTGTAAAGTTGAGATGGTCATAATAATAACTATCCTTTAAAGCTCTTCTGGGAAGTAAGTGAGATAAGACAAGTAAAATGCTTAGCACAGTGCCTGTAGCTTTCTTTGCTGTTGTTGTGTGCTTTCGAGTTGGCTCTGACTTATACCGACCCAATGTACAACAGAAAGAAACACTGCTAGGTCCTGCATCAGCCTCACAATCCTTGCTGTACCTGAGCCCATTGTTGCAGCCACTGTGTCAATCCAGCCCCGTGAGGGCCTTCCCCTCTTTTGCTGACTCTCCACTTTATCAAGCATTGTATCCTTCTCCAAGGAATGGTCCCTTCTGACAACATGACTAAAGTGGGTGAGATGAAGTCTGGCTGTTCTGGCTTCCAAGGAGCATTCCTGCTGCACTTCTTCCAGGACAGATCTGATAGTTCTTCTGGCAGTCCATGGTACTTTCAATATTCTTCACCAACACTGCAAAACAAAAGCACCAACTCTCCTTTGTTCTTCCTTATTCGTTGTCCAGCTTTCACATGCATATGGTGCAATAGAAAACACCATGGCTTGAGTTAGGTGCACCTTAGTCTTCTAAGAGACATCTTTGCTCTTCAGCACTACAATGAGGTCTTTGGCAGCAGTGCAATGCATCCTCTGATTTCTTGACTGCTGCTTCCATGGGTGTTGACTGTAGAACCAAGTAACATGAAATCTTTGACAACTTCAATATTTTCTCCATTTATCATGAAGCTGCTTATTAGTCCAGTTGTGAGGATTTTTGTTTTCTTTATGTTGAGGTGTAATCCATACTGCAGACTGTAGTCTTGCATCATCAGTAAGTGTTTCAAGTCATCTTCACTTTTAGCAAGCAAGGCTTTGTCATCTGCATATCGCAGGTTGTTAGTGAGTTTTCCTCCAATCCTGATGCCACACCCTTCTTCGTACAGTCCAGTTTCTTGGATTATTTGCTCAACATACAGTTTGAATAAGTATGTTGGAAGAATACAACTCTGACACACTCCCTTCCTGATTTTAAACCATGCAGTGTCCCCTTGTTCTGTTCCAATGACAGCCTCCTGATCTATGTACAAGTTCCTCATGAGCACAGTTAAGTGCTCTGGAATTCCCATTTTTCTCAATGTTATCTGCAGTTGAATGCTTTTGCATAGTTCAATAAAACACAAGTAAATTTCTTTCTGGTATTTTTGGTTTTCAGCCAAGATCCAAATTCTTTTTGGTACAGTGACTCTGTGTATTCCTTCAATACTCTTTTGATGTTTCATGCATCATTCAATATTTTGTCCGTTGTTGTTGTTGTTGTTGTTGTTGTTGTTATGTGCTGTGGAGTCAGACTTGACTCATAGCAACCCTACTTGGGTTTCCGAGGCAGTATCACTACGGAAGTAGATTGCCCCATCTTCCTTCTGAGGAGTGGCTGGTGGGTTTGAACCACCAGCCTTCTGGTTAGCAGTCAAGTGTCTTAGCCACTATGCTACCAGAGCTCCTATTTTGTTCATAGAGTCTTTCAATAGTGCAACTCGAGGCTTGAATTTTTTTTTCAGTTCTTTCAGCTTGAGAAATGCTGTGCATGATCTTACCTTTTGATTTTCTAACTCCAGATTTTTGCACATTACATTATAGTAATTGTCTTTGTGTTCTCAAGCTGCTCTTTGAAATATTCGGTTCAGCTTTTTTTATCTTGCCATTTCTTCCATTTTCTTTAACTACTCTCTGTTCAAGAGTGAGTTTCAGAGTCTCTTCTGACATCCATTTTGGTCTCTTCTTCCTATCCTGTCTTTTTAATGACCTTTTGCTTTCTTCATGTATGATGTTTTTGATGTAATCCCTCAATTCTTCTGGCTTTTGGTCATTGGAGTTCAATGCATTAAATCTATTCTTTAGATGGTCTCTAAATTCAGGTAGGATATAATCAGGGTCATATTTTGCTGCTTGTGGTCTGTTTTCAATTGTCTTCAGCTTCTATTTGAACCTACATATGACTAGCTGATGGTGTTTTCCACAGTCAGCTCCTGGCCTTGATTTGGCTTAATATACTGAGTTTCTCCATTGTCTCTTGTCACAGAAGTAGTGGATCTCATTCCTGTGTAATCCATCTGGCAAAGTACTCATGTATAGCTGCCATTTATGTTGTTGAAAAAAAGTATTTGTAATGAATAAGTCATTGACCTTGCAAAATTCTATCATGCTATCTCCACTGTAATTTCTATCACCAAGGTCATATTTTCCAATTACTGGTGATTCTTCTTTGTTTCCAACTTTTGCATTCCAATCACAAATTATAACACATCTTAATTGCATGTTTGGTCAATTTCAAACTATGGAATTTGGTAAAATTCTTCAATTTCCTTGTCTTTGGCTTTGGTGGTTGGTGTGTAAGTTTGAATAATGGTTGGATCAACTGATCTTCTTTGTAGGTGTATGGATATTATCTTATCACTGATAGCATTATACTTCAGGCTAGATCTTGGAACTTTCTTTGTGACAATGAATGCCATGCCATTCCTCTTCAGTTTATCATTCCCGGCATAGAAGGTCATATGGTTGCCTGATTCAAATTGACCAAACCAGTCCATTTCAGCTCACTAATGCCTAAAACTAACCCACTGCTGTCAAGTCTGTTTTGAGTAATAGTGACCCCCTTTAGTTAGTCAACCATAAATAACATGGTAAAGCTTTTGGGACCTGCATTTACTAATGGGAACCACTCAAAATGGGAGGAAAGAGCTGCAAACATTCATTAATAATCAGAATATGGAATGTACAAAATATGAATCTAGGAAAATTAGAAGTTATCAAAATAAAATGGAACACATAAATATTGATATCCTAGGCACTAATGTCTAGGATATCAATAGTTATGTGTTAATATTTATATTAATGGATGTTTGCAACTCTTTCTTCCCATTTTGAGTGGTTCCCTATCAGTAAATGGAAGCCCTAAAGGGTTTGCCCTATCCACATCATTTAGCTTGACTCTTCTTTGATGAGGCAGCTCTTCTCCAGTCATATGTTGTGTGCTTCCAACCTGAGGGGCTTCTCTTCCAGCACTATATCAGACAATGTTTCAGGGTTATTCATGAAGTTTTCCAGTAATATATTAGACAGTGTTTCACTGCTATTCATAAGATTTTCACTGGCCACTTCTTTGAGAAGTGAATGACCCATTTCTTCTTCTAAGTCTATCTTAGTCCATAAGTTTTACTGAAACCTGTCCACCATGGGTGACCCTGCTGATATTTGAAATACCCATGGCATAGCCTCCAGCCTCACAGCAGCATGCAAGCTACCACAGCACAACAAACTGACAGATGAGTGGTGGGTAACTTTCTTATAGATTAATAAATATTAGCCATTATTAACCTTACTAAAATCACATTGTCATTCATATCTGGTATCCTAAGAAATAGAGCTTGTACTAGATTTGGTGCTGCCTTGGACAACTCAAATATTGATGAGCTCAGTTAGATGAGGAATCCCAGACTACCTCAAATTCCAGAAGCCTGATGCTAAGACATTTAGAAGTCAAGTTAGCTTACAAGCAATTTGTAGCTGCAGGAATCAGAAGCACTTTCTCATTAATACCACAGCATGATTCCCATACCCAATTACACCTTATATTTAATTCTTCCTTGTAATGTAGTTCTTTTAAGAGTGCGGTTGTAGTTAATTATGTAAATATATTTTGCTTCACCTCACCCTCACTTAACTGAAAGCTCTTCAGTGACATGGACTAGGCTGAAATCACCTTTTTTGTGTACCTTTATGATTGGTACATAGTAGATCCTTAACAGACAATTTCATAATGAGTAGATGTTTGGATAAAATGAGAAATTACAAAATTTTAGAACAATTTCCAGGAGTTGCAATGTTTTATTAATATATATTTCCTGATTCTCTGTAAATATCTCTAGAACTCTTTGCAAATCAGTAATATAAGTTCCTTCAGTTCTTGCTAAGGCAGTTTTCATTCTTAAGGGTACGTCACTCTTAAAGAGCTTCTCATTGAAACCTATAAAAATAATTATGTTGTGCTCTTAGTTAAAAAACAATGGGGATGAGTTAGTTAACCTTTCAAGTAAAGGGACTACTAAGTGTGTCACTTAAGACTTAGCTCAATTAAAGATAGAGTCTCCATTTGTTGACCACCTTATTTCACTCAGGAAGCATGTCAAAATAGGTTGTTTCTTGACAGAGTACAAAAGTGCAAAAGCACAATGAAAAAGTCGGCATTAAGCGTCGTGAGTGGAGGGAGTCAAGATTTGAGAATATGAACTTTTGTTTCTGTCTGTGACTGAGTAGATGCAATTTTTAAATGGAATATAAAGTGACACACTTTATAAAATATTCTCACAGATATTTCATTTACTCCTCTGACAGAATTATGAGATAGATTCTTTTATTATTTCTATATTACATGAGAGTTTCCAACATGTTATGCCAATCCATATTTTCTTAGCATATTTCTGAAATCAAATGATCAGCAAAATGATGACAAATTAATGGTAATATTAGCAAAGCATTTAGCAAATTTTAAGTAATGAATGCTTGAGGTACCATAGGAAAAACAGAAAGTCACTTTATTTTTAGATCATATTCTGATGATTCACTCCTTAAACTTGTAGTATTTTGATTTTATGAGATTATATTGAAGAATGGTATTTTCTAACAGTTAATTTGTTTATTGTATTCTATGGAAGAGGATTAGAAATTATATATAATTCACAAAATTCTAACACCTGATAGATTTTATCTGATGGAAAACAATAATAATTTCACAAAGATAATGAACTGTGCTAGTCTATCTTCTGGGCCATTTGTTATATTTGTCCTTATGGTAAATTGCTTATTCTAAAACCTGCTCAAGGATAGAGAATGCCTATCAATAATGTTTTATATTTAATGGAAACTTTCATTGACTTCAAAATAGCACATTCACAAACTAAGCAAAATAGTATCATTGTTTAATGCTTTAAATATAAATCCCATTGTTCCTAAACTCATATCATCAGCGAAATGAATATTTGATTTATAGTAATCTCTAACATTCCAGCTAACATTGTTTTAATTTTATCAATGTAACACATGCACATAGTAACCAAGTCAGTTAGGATTTCACCCTAAATAAAATAAAATAAACAATAACAACTTTTGGTCAATTTAGTTTAACTATAAGATGATTTACAATCTCACAGTTACCTACATAGGTCGCAAAATAAACATAACTATTCTACATTCTATATCCATTTTCCTTGCAATTTTAATTTACAATTGTTCTCATAAGTAGGTAAAATCTATTTTCCAACCTCTTGAATCTGTCTCACTTTGACTGAAAGGAAAATAAAGCAGCAGATACGAAGTTGTGCCAATTGCAAGCCTAGGCTTCAAAAGATTTTATAATCTTCTGCTCACTTTCTTGGGAATTCTGCATTTGCCATGTGAATAACCTCATATAGTGACTGCCTTAGGATGGAAGACTATGATAGCCAGAATCAAATCATCGCCTGTCCTAGCCAAGGTCCCCAAACTCTAAGAGAGCCTACTGAAAATCAGGAAAAGCTGATTCACTGCTGACTGCAGATAACTGCTGTAGGAGACCAGGTGAGTCTGCTATACTACTAGCAACAGAGTTTTGAACTAAATACATGTTTTAAATTTAATCCATGTTCTTAAATTTAATCCATTAATTTTTGGGAAGATTTGTTATGTAGCAATAGCTCACTGATACACTCATATATCTGAAATCAAAAGGAAAATCAAGTTTCAATGTCAATTATAGTTTAAAAACTAACCGTCTTGTAATCATGCAAAATTAAGCAGTTTAAAAAGTGCATTATGGAGTCATGTTCTGCATCTCTTTTCTCATATATTCTTGGTGTTGGCTTTATCACTAAGTACCAACTGTCTGGTATCTTATGATCCATGAACCATGTTGTTAAAAACAACATTTCTTTCTTTCTTTTTTTATTATTTTTTTTAATAAAGCACAAAGAGAAACCTATGTTATTTTTAAATCTTGAATCACAAAACGGGTTAGTTTAGCTATTGCATGAATGGGGAAAAAGTAATGATTCTTCTGTAAGAATAAAGCTAATAATAAACAAGCTATTGCTTAAAAGGGCTCCACTAATGGCAAACCAAAATCAAGAGAAGGAAATGCTGACATTCAGCATTCAAGGTTAAGACAAGATTTTTAGAAACTGGGAAAGTAGGATGTAGGAAAGAAGTGATCACTATCAAAATTATCAGTGTCATTTGTTGCTATAAATGTGCATTTCTGTCTTCTGCTAAATGTGGGTTATTCTTGAAAATAAAGTAAATACTAAAAAGTTTATATGAATAGTAAATTTTATGCAACTCTTATGAATGATGTTATAAGAAATAAATTTTAGAGTCTTTACATTGGCAGTTTAAATACATGGTACTTTGTAATGCTGTCTACCTTGCTAGGGATCTGAATGCCAAGTTATTAGAATATTACTCCATAATATTCACTGTGTCTTCCAGTGTTAGAATATTTGATACAAACTACAATTGTGTGTGTGTGTGTGTGTGTGTGTGATGCAACTAAATTGAACATTTTTACTCGTCAACCATGTTTTTTAAGATATTTATTATAATGATTAGGAGCTCTTGTGGTGTAGTGCCTAAGGCATTAGATTGCCAACCAGAAGACTGGCAGTTCAAATCCACCAGCCACTCCTCAGAAGGAAGATGGGGCAATCTACTTCCATAGTGATACTGCCTCGGAAACCCAAGGAGGGGTCGTTATGAGTCGAAATTGAGTCGATGGCGGTAAGTTTTTTTTTTTTTTGGTTATAATAATGATTAAAAAGTGAATCTTTTAAGAATAATTTATGATTTTGATAATCCCTAAGAACTCCTGAGAATTCCCATATCCCAATTCTAGCTGCCAAAGATTTATATCTTTTTGGTACATGGAGACATGAGTTCAGGCCAGATTGTTTAGAATTGTTTTGCATGCTCATTTTTAATGCAATCATTAAGTAGAAGAAGAAGAAGAAGATTATTTTGATTGGCTGACATAAATCAAATAGGATTACTAAATTATATGGTTGAGTAGCGTATACTAAAACAGAATCAAGACCTGTGTCCATTATAGTAAAAAATAAAATAGAAATAAAGAAATTATTATAAAAAAAGAAGTCAGTCCTCTGGTTGATTACTCCTTAGTGTGAGAACCACTTCCTCAAATCAGACTCTTTTAACTTTGCCTAGTGTTATATCAAGGAGCCCTGGTGGCACAACAGTTAAGTACTTGGTTACTAACAACTGAAAGGTTGATGGTTTGAACACACCCAGTGGCTCCATAGAAGAAAGACCTGGCAATCTGCTTCAGTAGAAATTACAGCCTAGAAAATCTTGTGGGGCAGTTTTGCTCTGTCATCTGGGGTTGCTATGAGTCAAAAATTGACTCGATAGCCCACAACAACTACAGTATTAGAACCATCATGCTTTCTTTGGATAATTTTCAGAAGTAGATTGCCATACCCTACCTCCTAGTTTGTCTTAGTCTTGAAGCTCTGCTGAGACCTGTCCACCATGGGGCACCTTGCTAGTATTTGAAATACTGCTTCTAGAGCTTCCAGCATCACAGCAACAGCCAAGCCTCCACAGCACAACAAACTGACAGACTAATTAGTAACTTTGGTATGCAGATAGCACAATCTTGGCTGTCAAGATTGAAGACAGCTTGAAGCATTTACTGATAAAGGTCAAAGAATACAGCTTCGAAATAGCTTACATAAATAAAATGAAAATCTTCACAACTGGTCCAATAACATTGTAATAAATGGCAAAGAAATTGAAGTTGTCAACGATTTCATTCTACAACCATCAATCAAAAATCAATGTCATGGAAACAGTAGTCAAGAAGTCAAACACTGTATAGCATTGAGCTAATCAACTTCAAAAGATTCCTTTAAAGTTTTTAAAAGCAAAGATGTCACTTTGATGACTATGTGCACCTTGACCCAAACCATAATCTTTCCAATCACCTCATATGCATGTGAACACTGGGTAATAAAAAAGGAAGATAGAAGAAAAATTGATGTATTTGAATTTTATTGGTGAACACAATTGAATATACTGTGCACTAAGAGAAGAATGAACAAATTCATCTTGAAGAAAGTACAGTGAGAATATTCCTTAGAATCAAGGATGACCACAGTTTATCTTGCTTTCTTTGAATATTTCACTAGGAAAGACTAATTGATAGAAAAGGTATTTTTGGTAGAGGGTCAATGAAAATGAGGAAAACCCTCAATGAGATGCTTTGAGATAATCTATGAAACAATGGCTCAAACATACCAATAGTTATGAAGATGGCACAGAGTCCAGCAATTTCTGTTACACATAAATTCACCATGAGTCAGAGTCCACTTAAAGACAAGTAAGAACAACATCACATCTAATTATGCCTCTATTTAGATGTACCAGCATTAGCCAATGTCTACTGAGCACCTTTCACACATGAATTAAGAGTTTATAGATCATTTAGTTCACTCCTTCATTCCCACCAGTGTTTAATACTGCCATTATTTATTATATTTTTATTTTCTATTGATAGTAACTTTGAAACTGTGACTTGTTTACATTATGTAAATTTCTTCTACATCAAAGGAAAGACTATCTCTCAAATAATATTCAAGTGACTCATCAATTTCTTAAAAATTTCCCATATTATGTTGTTGTTGGGTGCCATTTAGTCATTTTCAGCTCATAGTGACCCTACCTAAACAGAAGAAAACACTGCCTGGTCCTGCACCATCCTCCCAATTGTTGATATGTTTCAGTTCATTGTTGCAGCCATATTTTAGTTCAAATTTAGCTTCATTTTTGCATATTTTTCTTATATAATTTCAAATTATTTTTTTGACATTCCTATTTGCCTTTCTTTATTCTTTGCACTATTTGCCTTAATGTGTTCTCATCATATTTTAAGGTTCTAGGATTTCATGGTTGTTTACCTCTGCTTAACTGACTTTGTAAAGGCATTCCACTGTGTGGAACATAAGAAATTATGGACAACATTGAGAAGAATCGGAATTTCAGAACACATAATTGTCCTCGTGTAAAACCTGTAAATAGACAAAGATGTAGTCATTTGAACAAAACAAGGGAATATTGCGTGGTACAAAATCACAAAAGGTGTTCATTAGGGTTGTATCTTTTCATCGTACTTACTCAATAGGTATGCTGATCAAATAATCTGAGAAGGTGGACTATATGAAGAACAATACAGCATCATGATTGAAGGAAGACTCATTAGCAACCTGTGACATACAGATAACACAACCTTGCTTGTTGGAAGTGGAGAGGACTTGAAATACTTAATGATGAAGATTGAAGCCTGCAACCTTCAGTAGGAATTACACCTCAACATAAAGAAAACAAACATCCTCATAACTGGACCAATAAGCAATATTATGATAAATGGAGAAAAGATTGAAATCTCCAAGGCTTCCGTTTTAGGTAGATCCACAATTACCACCTATGGAAGCAGGAATCAAGTAATCAAATGATGTATTGCGTTGGGAGAATTATTAAAGAGCAGAGATGTCACTTTAAGGAGTAAGGTGCACCTTACCCAAGCCATGGTATTTTCAATTGTCTTATATGTATGTGGAAGCTGTACAGTGAATAAGAAAGACTGAAGAAGAATTGACATATTTGAGTTCTGTTGCTACAGAAGAATATTGAATATATTGAGGACTTTCAAAAGAACTAACAAGTCTGTTTTGGAAGAAGTACAGCCAGAATGGTCCTTAAAAGCAAGGATGGTGAGACTTTGTCTCACTTAATTTGTGCAAGTTATCAGGAAGAATCAGTCCCTGGAGAAGGACATCATGCTTGATAAAGTAGAGGGTCCATGAAATAGAAGAAGACCACCAAAGAGATGGATTGACATAGTGGCTACAAGAATAGGCTCAAACATAGCAAGTATTGTGAGGACAATGTTTCACTTTTTCATATATGGGTCATTATGAGTCAGAACTTACTTGACAACAACAACACGATTTCCTCTAATTCTTCCTGAATTAAATTTTCTCATTCTTGGACTCAGACCTTTATCTTCCCTCTTCGTTTTACTAGTTACTCCTCATCTATTTTGTGGAAATTCTCCAAGAAAGGATTCCTAACGACAGCATGTCTAAATCTTTGTGAAGTTCATGCCTCTTTTAATGAAAAAATGTCTTACTGAGAAGGAGACATGCGGTCATCTATCAGCTTCAGTGTTTCTTCCCTGACTCCTATGCTGTCCCTGGATTGTTTTGACCAGATCTCAAGCATCATATTGATATATCAGAATATATTTTAATATGTATCTTAAAAGAGACATTTTAAAAACAAAAATAAAATATGCAACCTAAACATAAAAACTTAACAATATATTCTTACAATAAAAATGCCGATGATATTTGATTATTCATTATATTTTCATACACTATTTTAATAATTTGATTGTAAGAATCTGGTTTCAAACTAGATACCAATTGCCTTTGGGTGTTATATCTTTTGAGTCTCTTTTAATACATCGTTTTGTCTTCCTTTAGGATCTTTGTTAATAATTTACTTATTGAAGGAACCAGAACATTTGTCTTGTAGAAATTTTTATAATCTTGAGTTTTTCAGTGAATTCCTATGGCATAATTTAAGAGTTTCCTTTGTCCCTAAAATTTCTCCTTAAAATAGTGATTAGCAAAAGAGATGAGATCAACATACAAATATTTGGTAAAACATATTTTATGGATGCTACCGTGTACTTCTGATAGCAGCATATTAGGAGACACATAAAGTCTGATAGTTTCTTTTTGTGACATTCAGATGATAAGTAAATTTACTTTTAATATAGTGGTTTTAGCCTCTATGATGATCATAGATGATTTTTTTTCCCTTTATTACTAGTCCCAAAAGAGTAAGTTGGTTTCCTCTCATCACCGAAAATTGACAAAGGACGTTCTTGCTGCATTTTAATATAGGCAGAGACTAATGCACTTTTTTCATATTTTACATGTTCTTTGCAGACACTCTTTCTTGAGATAATCAAACTATCCCATTTTGGCCAAAAGCTCCTTGTTGACTCCCGAGTCTTTTTTTTTTTTTTTTTTGTAATCATTGTAGTCTTTGTAAATGTCTTGATTTCTAATATGATGAGATGTTTCCAAATCATCTTACACATCCTTCCCAGACCTGAAACCAGTATTTTCCCAGGAAGCTTTGGATTTCATGTGGTGTTTTGTTACTGCAGTCTAAACCAAAAGACGTCTATGGCTGCTTCAGTGGTCATTGTTTCTGGATATTTTAACAGACAAAGCTAGGAAGTCTTTAAGAGAAAATATAGCATGAGTTCATCCTTACATTTCCAATGCAAACCAGGATTACAAAGTTTTTTTTTTTTCTCTTTCCTCAAAAGCTCACCTTTTATCTTTAATATCTCTTCCCTTAACACTAAAACTCCCTGATTCAGAAAACCTACAAAAGCCAGAATGTATGTAAAACACAACACTGTCAAATAAGGAAAACTAGTTTTCCACTAATAGAAAGGAATAGAAAAGTGGTAACACTGAACTTGGTCGAAGGCCGAAACCTTGAGAGACACACACAAAAAGGTAGTCCCATAGATTTCTGGCTCTAGCAGATTTCACTGCATTAGAACTCTTGGTTTCTAATAACACCAGGATAATTGTTTGTTTTACCTGTAGTATTACTAGTAATATATGATCCCTAACAGACAGGATCCGACTCAATGGCATATAACAACAACAACAACAACAACAAACAGGTTAAGGTCTTGTATGTTGTCAAATGTTTAGATTCTTGTCATTCTAATTATTGAGATATGGTAGTTCCATTTAATTTTGAAACCCATAGCTTAATGCTGCCTTCACTCACTCTCAATTGATAATTTATCTGAGTATGGAATTTTGAAAGAAGCACTTGACTGCTAATCAGAAGTCTGGTGGTTCAAACCCACCAGCCACTCCTTGGAAGGAAGATGGGGCAATTTACTTCCATAGTGATACTGCCTTGAAAACCCAAGGAGGGGTCTCTCTGAGTCAGGTCTGACTCGGCACACAACAACAACTGGTGGTGTAGTGCCTAAGGTATTTGACTGCTAACCAGAAGACTGGCAGTTCAAACCCACCAGCCACTCCTGGGAAGGAAGGACAGTGATCTATTTCCATAGGATACTGCCTTGGAAACCCAAGGAGGTGTCCCTACGAGTCAGATCCGACTCTACAGCAGTGAGTTATTTGGAGTTATGAATTTTGGATTCATATCCGAGGTCAGCTCCTTCTTAGTGATGTGACTCTGAGAAAGTAACAACCCCTCAGTGCTTCAGTTTCGTTACTTGTGTGGCTTTCTCCAATTGTCTCCTTTGTCAAATGTTTCCTATATATATGTACTTCTTACAGAAATGTGTTGAAATATCTTTGCTCAATTTCATCATCTATGAAAGAGAAATAATAGATCTATTATTATAGCAAAGAGTTTTTGTAAGACTTAAATGAGATGACATAAAAGGCATTTAGAAAAATAT
>NW_006921619.1:18951723-18983155 GCF_000298275.1 Orycteropus afer afer | reverse complement strand
TTTTTTTTTTTTTTTGTAGTTCTTTATTTATCTCTTTCTTTCACGATCAATCTTTGCCTTTTGTAGTTCTGACTTTCTGCAAATGTCTGATTGCCTTTAGTTGTCCTTTCATGGTGAAGAAGGGTATTTCTAGGTTGTTTGTGTGGATTTTTTCTGTTGCTATGCTTTCTTATTAGTTCTTTCCGGTGAGTGGACATTTTGTCTGAAGTTTTGGGTGTTAATGACAAGAACAATTTGACCAGTAGGCTTCATGTAAGTGTGAAAATGCAGTATATTGGCTGCTAGGCTGCTGGCCTCCAAATGAGAATGAGAAGAACTTCCCCCTGGTATTCCAACATTTAGACACTGAACTCTCTATTAAGAATTGTCTTATACAAGGATAAATGGTGATTCCCAGTGCTTTAGTTTTTGGTGGAGTGAAAAAAGAGACAAGTGTGTCTTTGATTTATTCTCTGATTACGCTCTGTTCTCACTCCTATTTTCTGCTATAGATGACATGTTTGGTCCCAGTTCTTCTTTGGGTTTCATAGTAGTATCTAGGTTAGGATTTTTTTCCAACTGTTTCATTTCCTATCAATTTTACACCTCACATAAAGATGTTGAAATATCTCAGATATTAGTGAAAGCTTCCATTCTGAGCACCTTCTTAGGTCTCTTTGCTTCAGGATGATTCTTCCCTCTGTCCTATGGTTATATTTTTATGATATTTCAGGAAAGATTGGAGGCAAATAATCGTGCCTAGGATAACATGATGCATGGTTCTAGAGAGCCACATAAACACAGGAATTCATAAAACTTTTTCTTAAAAAATATTTAATAAAGCCCTGAATGAAACTGCTGCTTATATTTGAGAAAATATTGCCTAAAAATGTTAAATGGTTTTAATTTGCAAAGAGTCAAAATTCTTCATATGCATCATATCTGTATTGCATGTATGGCTAAATGTAAGAGAAAGAAAAACAAATGGATAAGTAGATAAGTTTAGAAAGAAAACTACCTTCATGAAACAATACTCTCTATTGCTATCATTAGGTGTCATTGTTAGGTTCTGAGGCGCAGCGATCCTATATATAGCAGAGTGAAACCCCGCCTGGTTTTGCACCATCTTCATAATCATTGCTGTGCTTGTGCCCATTGTTGTAACCACTGTGTTGATCCATCCAGTTGAGTGTCTTCCTTATTTTCACTAACCCTCTACAAAGCATGATATCCTTCTACAGAGATTCGGTCTTCTGACAATATGACCAAAATACAAGAGACTGGCCATTCTTGCTTCCAAGGAGCATTCTGGCTATACTTCCTCCAAGAGAGATTTGTTAAATCTTCTAGCAGTCCATGGTACATTCAATATACTTGGTCAACACCACAATTCAAATACATCTATTCTTCTGTGGTCTTCCTTATTAATTGTCCAGCTCTCACAGATGTATGAGGCTATTGAAAATACCATGATTTGGGCCAGGTGCACTTTAGTCTTCAAAGTGATATCTTTACACTTTAATATTTTAAAGAGGTCTTTTGTAATAGATTTGCCCAATGCAATATGTCCTTTGATTTCTTGACTACTGCTTCCATGGGCACTGATTATGGATCTAAGTACAATGAAATCCTTGACAACTTCAATCTTTTCTCCATTTATCATGATGTTGCTTATTATTTCAGTTGTGAGGATTTTTCTTTTCTTTATGCTGAGGTGCAATCCTTAATGAAGGTTATAGTTTTTGATCTTCATTAGTAAGTGCTTTATGTCTTTTTCAAGTTCATCAAAGTTGTATCAACTCCTTATTTCAGGTTGTTAGTCTTCTTCCAACCCTGATCCAATTTCATTTTTCTTCATAGAGTCCAGATTCTTGTATTACTTGCTCAGCATACAGATTGAATAAGTATGGTGAAAGGATAGAACTCTGAACCTTTCCTGATTTTAAACCATGCAGTATCCCCTTGGTGCTCTTGAATGACTTCCTTTTGGACTACATACAGGTTCCTCATGAGAACAATTAAGTGTTCTGGAATTTTTATTGTTTGCAATGTTATCCATAATTTGTTATGATCCACGAAGTTGAATGTCTTTGCATAGTCAATAAAACACAGGTAAATATACTTCTGGTATTCTTTGCTTTCAGTAAAGATTCGTCTGACATCAGCAATGATATCCCTTGTTCCGTGCCCTATTCTGAATCCAGCTTGAATTTCTGGCAGTTCCCTGTCAATGTAATGCTGCAACTGGTTTTAAATTATCTTCAAAAAAAATTTGACTTGTGTGTGATGTTGAAGTAAATGGGAGCTCTGGTGGCATAGTGCCTAAGGCATTTGACTGCTAACCAGAAGGCTGGCAGTTCAAACCCACCAGCCACTCCTTGGAAGGAAGATTGGACAATCCAATTCCATAATGATACTGCCTCAGAAACCCAATATTTTGCCCATTGAATCCTTCAATATTGCAACTCAAGACTTGAGTTTTTTCTTCAGGTCTTTCAGCTTGAGAAATGCTGAGTGTGTTCTGCCCTTTTGGTTTTCTACTTCCAGATGTTTGCACATTTCATTACAATAGTTTACTTTGTCTTCTTGTGCTGCTCTTTGAAATCTTCTGTTCAGCTCATTTACTTCATCATGTCTTCCATTCACTTTAGCTACTCACTGTTTAAGAGCAAGTTTTAGTTTACTCTGACATGTGTTTCAGTTTTTTTCTTTCTGTCTGTCTTTTTAATGGCCTTTGCTTTCTCCATGTATGATGTCCTTGATGTCATACCACAACTCATAGTGTCTTTGGTCACTGGTGTTCAAATCTATTCTTCAGATGGTCTCTAAACTCAAGTAGAATATACTCAAGGTTATATTTTGTCTCTCAGGGAGTTGTTTTAAATTTCTTTCAACTTCATCTTCAACTGTTCTACAGTCAGCCCCTTACCTTCTTCTGACTGATGATATTGAACTTATCCATTGACTCTTTCCAGAGATGTAGTCTATCCATCTGGCAGGGTCCAAGTGTGTTATTGCCCTTTAAGTTGTTTCAGAAAGGTATTTGCAATGAGTAAGTCATTGGTTATGCAAAATTCTATCATGTAATCTCTGTTATCATTTCTATCCCTGAGGCCATGTTTTCCAACTACTGATGGTACGTCTTTGTTTTCAACTATCACTTCCAATCACAAGTAATTATCAATACATCTTGATTGCATGTTTGGTCAATTTCAGACTGCAGATGTTGGTAAAAATCTTCAATTTATTCATCTTTAGATTTAGTGATTGGTGCATAAATTTGAATAGCATTTCACATCTTCTTTTTGATGACAAATGCAACATCATTCCTCTTCAGTTTGTCATCTGATTCAAAATGGGCAATACCAGCCCATTTCAGGTCACTAATGCCTAGGATACTGATCTTTTGTGATCTCTGTTTGATTTTTGAAATCAAATTTCCTAGATTAATATTTCATGTTCAATTATTAGTGGATGTTTACTGCTGTTTCTTCTCATTTTGAGTCATGCCACATCAACAAATAGAAGTCCAGAAAGCTTTATCCCATCCACGTCACAAAGATTGACTGTACTTTGAAGAGGTAGCTCTTTCCCAGTCGTATTTTGAGTGCCTTCCAATGTGGTAGGCTAATCTTTTGACACTATATCAGAAAATGTTTCCCTGCTGTTCATGAGGTTTTCAATAACATTGCTTCCAGCACCACAGCAACAAGCAAGCCACCACAGTATGACAAAGTGACAGGTGAGTGGTCAACAAATCTTGCTAAATCACAGGAAGATTTTCAGTCCCTGTTATATCTATAAAAATCAATATACCATCTCTAAGAATTATCAAAATGTTTACATCCAGATATGACATTTTTAATAGCACCCTGTAACAATTCTTATTTGAAATTACAAGAGTAATAACAACAATCAAAATATTTTTTAACATTTCTTATATGTTTACTATGAGGTATTTAATTCTCATGGTAATTCTCTGAGGTAGATAACTTATTGTTATCCTAATCTAGTTTTCAATTTTGAGAAAATTACAAGTAACTTAACCATGGTCTTACACCTAGTAAGTTGGTAGCCCAGGGTTGGAACCTAATGCTGAGCCTTCATTACTAGATTTTTTAGTATGCTCTTTCCCAAGGAAA
Source organism: Orycteropus afer afer (assembly GCF_000298275.1). Taxonomy (NCBI): domain Eukaryota; kingdom Metazoa; phylum Chordata; class Mammalia; order Tubulidentata; family Orycteropodidae; genus Orycteropus; species Orycteropus afer. Next base: position 18,979,034 of record NW_006921619.1, on the reverse strand, counting down.
ACTGATGTATTGCATAAAAAAGCCAGTTTAATTTTGGACTACATTAATAGAAAGATGATTTAAAAAAACTATGTGTCAAAGTAAAACTGATGCATTTGTTGTTGTTGCTGTTTGCCCTCGAGTCATGCCTGACTCATAGTGACTCCTCATTGGGTTTCCAAGGTGTTATCACTACAGAAGTAGATTGCCTAACCTTCATTCCGAGGAGTGGCTGGTGAGTTTGAACCACCGGCCTTAGAGGAGATATATATCTATATATCTATATCATATATATCTATATCTATCTATCTATCTATCTATCTCTATATATATATGTATATATACATATATACATGAAAGTTTACCCATGTAAATATCAGGTTCCCAGTTAAGAATTTCTACACAACATATTCCATGACACTGGTTACATTTTTCATATGTCAGCTTTCCTGTTACTTCCATTTTTTTATTAATGCTTCCAATCTAGCTTCCCTACCCCTCCTTAGCTTCTCATATTTGTTTGTTTATTTATTTATTTATATTAGTTTGTTTGTGCAGTGTTCCCTCCCCTTCCCGCCCATGACTGGTAACCAACAAAAGTTTGCTTCCATATATAAACCTTCCTTAACTTTTTTACAATAATGAACTATTACAATATTTGTCCTTCTGTGATTGACTTATTTCACTCAGCATAATGTCCTCCAGGTTCGTCTGTGTTATGTGGCGATTTGTAGATTCTACATTATTTTCTCACATTTGTTTTAGGGTAAATGTTGATTGTTTGGTCTCATACAGTTGATTATTTAAGGGAGCATAGTGTTGAAGGATGATGTTGTTTATTTTATAATCCAATCTATTATTTGGATGAAAGGTGACAACTGGATGTGGCTTTAGTTCCAAGTTCAAAGGGTATCATAGGACAATAGTTTTTGGGGTTCCTCTTTGAGTCTTTGGTTTCCTTCATTTTCTTTTGTTCCAGATGAGTCAAAACAGTAGTTGTCTCTTGATAGTTACTTGCAAGCTTTTAAGACCCCAGATTCTACTCACCAAACTAAGGCTTAGAACATTGTCTTTATGAACTGTATTAAGCGACTTGACTGAGTTATCCCACAAGACTATGGTCCCAAATCTTCCAACCCAGTAAATCTGTCCAGTGAGGTATTTGACTATGTCTAGGTAGTATCTATAACTGTGCCTCCTATGGGGTTTATTAAATTTATGAATATATATACAGCCCATATAAACATGCATATAAACATACCTACAAATACACCTGTACATGCACAGCCATATAAGCATACATGTCTACCTATGTAACCACACACATATTTTTTGGTTGTTATTTTTGTTGTTGCAAAATTATATGCCATAAGATTTACCAAAATTGTCCTTTATTCTTGCAAACTTCTTAATGTCTTCATCTGCGCTGGGTAAGTTGTGCAGACTTTGCCAAGACTAGGGATGACCTTTCCTTTCACCAAATATAGTGTCTACTGTTTAGAAAATGAATGCCTCCCCCTCTTTGGTAATAATAAAAAATAACATTGCTTTCTCTGTGTATACCTATTTTTGACATTTTATAAAACTAAGACCATATAATATTGGTCCTTTTGTGATTGACTTATTTCACTCAGGATAATGTTCTCAGATTCATCAGATTCATCTATGTTATCAGATGTTTCACAGATTCCTCATTATTCTTGCATAGCATTACAGTGTATGTATGTAGCACAATTTGTTTATCTATTCATCTGTTGACAGGCACTTAGGTGGTGTCCATCTTTTTACTATTCTGAATAATGCTGCAATGAGCATAGATTTGCATATATCCCTGTCACTGCTCTTACATTTCTAGAAGTAGTATTTCAGGATCATAAAGTATTTCCATTTCTAGCTTTTGGAGAAAGTTCCATACTGTTTTCCATACTGGTTGAACCATTTTGCCATCCCCCCAATAATGAGTAAGAGTTGTAATCCTCCTACACCTCTTCAGTATTTGTTGTCTGTTTTATTAATCACTGTTATTTTGCTACGATGAGACCGTTTTGATTTGCATCTTTCTAATGCCTGATGATCATGAACATCATTTCCTGTATTTGTTGTCCACATGAATGTTCTCTTTGGTAAAGTTTGCTCATTTTTTGATTGAATTATGTATATATTTTTTTTGTTGAGTTGCTGAAGTTTTCTTTATATTTTCGAGATTAGACCCTTATCTGATATGTCATTGCCAAAGGTATTTATCCCAAGCTGTAGGTTCATTTTCTACTCTCTTGGTAAAGTTTTTTTTTTTTATTATTATTTTTTATAAACATGAGTATTTAATTTTTATTCCAGTTATCTAATTTACCTTCTGTTTTTTGTGCTTTTTTTTTCTGACCAAAAAAAGGAGGGGGGAGGTTAACTTTTGTTCAGGAAAAAAAAAAAAAAACCGTGAACAACAGAAGATAAATTAGATAATTGGGATAAAAATTAAATACTTATGTTCATTAAAAAAAAAAAAAAAACCTGACAGAGTATGCCAAAAATTAGGTTCCTTTGTTTTGACCCTTTGCTGTCCACAAAGATATTTATAGTTTTAGCTTTAACATTTAGTTCTTTGAGCCATTTTCATTTAATTTCTGTGCATGGTGTGAGGAATAGATCCTGATCTATTTTTCTGCATATGAATATCCAGTTTTACCAGCATTTTTTTTTAAGAGATGCTTTCTTCCTCATTTGATGGACTTTGACCCTTTGTTCAAGATCAACTAAACTTAGATGGGTGGATTTACTTCTGAGTTCTCAATTCTATTTCATTGGTCTATGTGTCTGTCATTGTAGCAGTACTAGGCTGTTTTGATTACCATGACTATATAGTAAATTTTGAGATTGAGGAGTGAGTTACCTCCTACTTTCTTGTTCTTCAATAATGCTTAAGCTATTCGAAGTCTCCCAAAAGTCTTCGGTTAGTTTGATGTACTGTGGTGGCTAGGACATCATAAATGAAGAAAGCAAAGGGTAATTAAAAGACAAGAGAGAAAAAAAAAAAAAAGACCAAAATATATGTCAGAAGAGACTCTGAAACAGTGTTTCATTCTGTTTTACTTGGGATCTTTATGAGTCAGCATTGACTCTACTGCACGTGACCAAAACAGCATTCAAGGCCTCCTTGCTTTCCATGGAAATTTGGAGATTAGTTTTTCCATTTCATTAAAAAAAAAAAAAAATGTTGCTGGGACTTGGATCTGATTTGCATTATATCCAGATCACTTTTGGTATAATTGACAGTTTTTCAATGTTAATTCTTCTAGTCCATGAGCCTGGGATGTCCTTCTAGTTATGTAAATCTCTTTCAGTTTCTTGCAGTAGTGTTTTGTAGCTTTCCTTGTATAATCTTCTACATCCTTAATTTCTAGTTTTTTAGCATCAGAATCAGAGAAGATGCTTTGTACCACTTTGATACCTTTGAATTTATTGAGGTTTTCCTTGTGGCCTAATATATTGATATTCTGGAGAACGATCCATGTGCTTGGAGAAGAATGTGTACTGTGCTGCTGTTGGGTAGTGGTATGTTCTGTATATGTCTAGAAGGTAGAGTTGGTTGATTTTGTTATTAAGACATATCTTTACTGAGTTTCATTCCAGTCATTCTTTTCATCATCCTAGAAAATGGTGTGTTAAAGTCTCCTACTATTATTATAGCACTATCTATTTCTCTTTTCAATTCTATTAGAGTTTGTTTTATGTATTTTGAAGCTCTGTCATTGGGTACATAAATATTTACTGTGTTTATGTCCTTTTGGTGGATCAATCCTTTAATCATTATATAATGCCCTTCCTTGTCTCTAATAATGGATTTTGACTTACAGTCTATTTTATAAGAGATTATTATTGGCCCCTTTGCTCTCTTTCAGTTACTATTTTGTGATAATATTTTTTTCTCCCATCCTTTGATTTTTAACCTATTTATGCCTTGAGTCTACAGCATATCTCTTGTGGGCAACATATTGATGAGTCACATTTTTTTTTTTATTAATTCTGTCACTCTCTGTCTCTTGCCTGGTGAGTTTAAACTACTTACATTCAGTGTGATAATCGATAGGTATGAATTTACTGCTGCCATTTTATTATGCTTTTTATTATGGTGTTAATGGTTTCTCTGTTCTGTTTAATTTTATGTGCTGAGTTCTTTTTGGTTATGGATTTTGTTTTCATTCCCTTAATAGTTGATTTTATGTTTGCTGAATCTTTTTTATTAACTTCTTTCTTTGTGAGTAGTTTTATTAATTTTCTTACTCTGGAGTTTACCTTTCACTTTCAAAGTTTAAGACAGTCTGTTACATCTTTATATAGCCTTGACTTCCTCTCCATATGGAAATTATATAAATACACCATTTATACTCCCTATTTTGTTTTGAAGTTGTCATCGTTTACAGATTGGCATCTTTGGTTCCCTGCTTTCAAGTTTGCAGCTTTATTTTTCATTTGAGAATTATTTGTCTGCTTTGTATGTGGGTGATTAATCTCAGTTTATTGTCTGATGCCATCGGTTTACTGTCCGAAAGACACCCTTTTATATTTTTTGTAAGGTTAGTCTAATTTTACAAATTTCTTTAATTTATGTTGATCCAGGGAACGTTGAACTAGGAAATGTCCTAGTTTCACCATTATATTTGAAAGATAATTTTCTGGGTACATGATTCTTGATTGGCAGTTCTTTCCTTTCAGGGTTTTATTTCAGTCATTCCACTGGTTTCTTCACTATATATTTTTTTCTTTTTCTACTGGGAAATTAACTTTGTCTTATTGATCCCCCTTTGTAGGTGATAGGTATTTTTTATTTTATTAATTAATTATTTTTTTGTGGGCTGCTTTCAGAACTCTGTCTTTAGTTTTAGAAAACTTTATTATTATATGTCTTGATGACTTTTTGGGGGTGTCTATCCTCTATGAAAAAAGGGCTCTGGTGGCACAGTGGTTAAAGCATTAGGCTGCTAACCAAAACATTAGCAGTTCAAGCCCACCATTATGGATGTTTTCTGTCAATAAATCTTTTTTAAAAAAAAATTTTTTCTTGCCTATTTTTTCCCTTCCTCTTCTTCTGCATAAATGTCAATTAAGTGTAAATTTTTCCTCTTGATAGTATCCCACATAATTCTTATGCTTTCTTCATTTTCCTTCATTCTTGTTTCTGATTGTTCTTCAAACAGATTAGTGTCAAGGGATTTGTCCTCTGTTTTGCTGATTCTTCTATTGCTTCAATCCTTCTTTTCTCCCCCAGAAATGATGAAAGACATAAACACTTATTTTTTAAAGTAGAAATATGTCTTTTATTTTTATTTCATTTTAAATGTTTTATTGTGATTTGGGTAAGAGGTTACAGAGCAAATTCATTTTCCAGTCAACAATTCATACACATTTTGCTTCATGACATTGATTACAATCCCCACAATGTAACAGCACCCTTCTCACTTCCTCCCTCTGTTTCTTGTTTCTATTTGTCCTTCTTTCCTCACCTTTCCTGTCCTCTGAGCTTTGTCCCTGTGAAATGCTGCCTTTTGGGGCTCTTATGGTTGATTGTTTTAAGGAGTACATACCTTTCTGGTGTTATTATTCACCTTATAGATCTATCTATTGTTTGGCTTTAAGTTGATCAATGAGAGTAAGTTCAGTTCCAGGCCTGAGGAATATTGAAGGGCCATATATCTGAGGATTCCACTTACCACTGTTTTATCTATGTCTCATATTTTATTGTTGATATTCTGGATTTCTAGTTGTTTTTGTATGGGTTCTATCTATTAATTTTCTTGTATTGTTTTCCTGAGTTCTTCAAAGGTTTTGTCTATTTTTTCATTGATCTCTTTGAGAATCCTATATAAAAGTCTTTTGAAATCCTTATCAGGTAATTCTATTACAATTTCTTTCTCATAAGGCCTTTCTGCCTTTTATTTTGCTCATTTGTTTGAGCCATTTTATCCTGTTTGTTCATATGATTTGTTATTATCTGCTGTTGCTGAGGCACTGTGTAAAATTATTTATATGATTCTTTAATGATTTCATGTTTTGTGCTTATTAATTGATTTATTTATTTATGATTTGTTTTGATGTATCCAGAACTTATTTTATTCTCTTTCTTTCTAGAATGTCTTTTTTTCCCCTTTGTATTATTTTAATTGTCTTTATTTGTGGTTCTGGACTATGTGTGACCTTGGTGGTGTCTGTTGGTTGGGCATGATTTCCTTTCAATAGTGGTTATGGTGGATCACCCTTATGTGAGTCCTCTGTGGTTGGCTTGTGTGTCTTCCCTTCTAGATTGAGGGGAGGTGGGTAAACAGTTTCTTTCCTTGATATTGGATGTCAAGTGTTGGGTGGTCAGGGAGGTCCCTTCACAGCCTTTGTGGGACTGTGGGATTCTTCCAGCTTGCTGCTAGCAGTTAGAACATTCTCTGGAGGTCAGGGAAGGATGTTCCCATATGTGCTGTAAGGCAGTGTATTTTGGTCCTCTAGTGCTGCTTTAACAGAAAATACCACAAATGGGTAGCTTTATCAAACAGGAATTTACTGTCTTACATTTTTGGAGGCTAGAAGTCCAAATTCAAAGTGCCAGCTCTAGGCACTTGGTGAAAGCCCCTCGAGCTTGGGCTACAGCTCTGCCTCTTGTTCCTGGCCCACTGGAACTGGAGGTGTCTCTTCACTCAGACAGCTGCTGGCTGCTGAGGCTAACAAACCCAAGGTCAACAAATAAAATGGCACAGTCTCAAGATTGTTCAAGACCAGGAACAATCTTAAGACTGGCAGACAACATGGCAGGCTGCTAAATGAAGACCTGGATACACCGAGGGTCCAAGGATGCTAAAAATCTCCATACCATTCCCAGAGCTTCTCCTTATATACAAGAAGCAGACCACATCCCTAAGGAAGCTATTCAGCTGCTTGTAGCAGGTTCCACCATGGAGTTGATTACTAGTCTCATCATGGAGAATAGGTACAACCACCATCTGCCCAGCCACCCAAAACCAGGCCTAGCCAAATTGATACATAACTTTAATTACCACAGTTGTTGTTGTTGTTACGTGCTGTTGAATCAGCCCTGACTCATAGTGACCCATCCTTGGGTTTCCGAGGCAGTATCACTATGGAAGTAGATTGCCCCATCTTCCTTCCAAGGAGTGGCTGGTGGGTTTGAACCATCAACCTTCTGGTTAGTAGTCAAGTGCCTTAGGCACTGCACTACCAGAGCTCCCAGTTACTACAGAGTGTTATACAAATGGATGGGGTAGGTCCATTGTTATTACAAGAAAATGGTGTCTCAGTAGGTGGTGGGGTATCAAAGGGTTTCAGTGCAAGTTCAGACAGCCTGGTGGAAATACGTGGATGTGTGATGGTGTGGCTAGAGGAAGTTAGATGTTGGCACGAAGACCTCCTGATCATGATTTGGCTAAGGCACAGTTGGCATTTGTTAGGATGTAACTGATGTTACTGTGTAGATGATGTATCTGTCTGTTCAATCACTGGGCTTTGGGTGCAGGGATTGTTCTCACTGGTTGCTGAGTTGAGCACTGTGTGTATATTCCTCTAGTTGCTAAGGGGTGGGACTGAGAGCAAGGATGGATGGGTCACTGGTCACTGGGTAGGTGGACCAGACTTACACTTGGATGTGTTAGTCACTTGTGCCTAGGGAGGGGGTGGAGGGCATGGCTGTGCTTGTGCATGCAAATGTAAGCTACCTATACCTCAGAGATAGAGTGGTGTCTCAGGGAAGAGCTTGTGGCCATGGTCAGACTTGCAGGCTCAAGTGTGAGCAATCCACCCCTCCAAGAGGAGGTGATGGGTGGGACCAGAATTGGGCTCACTAGATATCAAACAACATGTCTCCTTGAGGACTAAGGTGCACCTGACAGAAGCCATGATATTTCCAGTCGCCTCATATGCGTGTGAAAGCTGGACAATGAATAAGGAAGACCAAAAAAGAGTTGATGCTTTTGAGTTGTGGTGCTGGCGAAGAATGCTGAAAGTACCATGGACTGTTAAAAGAACTAACAGATCTGTCCTGGAGGAAGTGCACCCGAAATGCTCCTTGGAAGTGAGAATGGCCAGACTTCGTCTCACCTATTTTGGTCATGTTGTCAGAAGAGACCATTTCTTGGAGAAGGATGTCATGCTTGGTAGGGTGGAGGGTCGATGAAAGAGGGGGAGGCCTTCAATGACATGGATTGACACAGTGGCTACGATGATGGGCTCAAGTATAGCAGGGATTGTGGGGCTGGCACGGGATCAGGCAGTGTTTCATTCTGCTGTGCATGGGGTCTCTATGAGTCGGAAATGACTCGATGGTATCTAACAACAACAACAAAAAGATAGCAAACAATATCATTAATATCACATACAATTAAAATCTTACTGACAATAATTCAAAAATGGTTGCAGCAGTATACTGACAGAGAGCTTCCAGAAATGTCAGTTGGATTCAAAAGAGGATGTAGAATGAGGGATATCATTGCTGATGTCAGATGGCTCTTAGCTGAAAGAATACCAGAAATATGTTTACTTATGTTTCATTGACTATGCAAAAGCATTCAATTGTGTGGATCATAACAAATGATGGATAACATTGAGAATAATGGGAATTCCAGAACACTTGATTGTACTCATGAGGGACCTGTACACAGAACAGGAGGCTGTCACTCAAACAGAACAAGGGGATACTTCATGGTTCAAAATCAAGAAGGGGGTGTATCAAGGTTGTATCTTTTTCACAATGCTTACTCAACTTATACGCTGAACAAATAATCAAGAAGCTGGATTATATGAAGAACATGGCATGAGGATTGGAGGAAGACTCATTAACAACCTGCAGTATGCAGATAACACAACTTTACTTGCTGAAAGTGAGGATGACTTGAAGCAGTTACTGATGAAGATTAAAGACTATAGTCTGCAGCATGGATTACACCTCAAAATAATGAAAACAAAAATCCTCACAACTGGTCCAATAAACAGCTTCACAATAAATGGAGAAAAGAATTAAGTTGTGAAGGATTTCATATCACTTGGTTCTACAGTCAACAGTATTGGAAGCAACAGTCAAGACATCAGATGACATATAGTACTGGGAACATCTGCTGCAAAAGACCTCTTTCAAATGATGAAGAGCAAAGATGTCTCATTGAAGACTAAGGTGGGCCTAATCCAAGCCATGGTATTTTCAATCACTTCATATGCATGTGATAGCTAGATAATGAATAAGGAAATCAAAAGAAGAGTTGATGCTTTTGAGTTGTGGTGTTGGGAAAAATGCTAAGAGTACCATGGTCTACTAAAAGAACTAACAAATCTATCCTGGACAAAGTGCAGCCAGAATGCTCCTCTGAAACAAGAATGGCCAGACTTTGTCCCACCTACTTTGGTCATGTTATCAGAAGCAACCATTCCCTGGAGAAGAATATCATGCTTGGTAAAGTGGAAGGTCAACTAAGAAGGGGAAAGCTCTCAAAGAGATGGATAGACACAGTTGCTTCAATGATGAGCTCTTGTATAGCAAGGACCGTGAGGCTGCCACAGGACTGGGCAGTGTTTCGTTTTGCTGTGGTAGGGTCGCTATGAGTTGGAAACAACTCGACAGCATCTAACAGCAACAGTGTGAGCCACTTTTGCCCCATTTTTGCTGCAAGAGTGTGGTAGAGCTTGTGTGTCAGCATGGGCCTTCTGTGCCTGAAAGAGGGAGTAACTGGAGGGGCCAGGGTTATGCCTTGCCACAATCTGCTTGCGTTTCCGGGCACCTGCTAATGCAGATGGCAGGTAGGGTGGCTATTTACACAGGGTTGGTTCTGGAGAGAGGACCCATTCTTGTCACTCTGTGGTTTGGCTTTTCACTGAGTGGCTCCTATATAAATGGCTAGGTTCCTCTACCAACAAATAGTCCCTGCATTAATACCTAGCTCCCTTCCTTCCTGAGCTCTCCCTCACACTTCTGTTTCTTTCATTTACTTCCCTGCAATTGTGCACACCCTATCTACACTTTTTCTGTCTCTAAAGCTCAGATGTCTTTGTTTTGCTTGCGGTAGAGGCACTTTCCTGCGGTTCCCTTGTTTCAAAGCTGTACCACAGCCTTGTTTCTCTGGCTAGATGCCCTGTCCCTGGCTGTGTCTTATCCACCTTGTCATTTCTTTCCGAGGTTATTTGCATAGAATCTGCCACTAGATGTGTCCCCTTTGTGATTAGTTTGATGGGTTCTTCATTCTGGATTGTTTGATACCTATCCAAAATGACCCAATGCTTCATGCCAGCTGGCAGGGCATGGCTGATTTGCTAATCTGTGTTTTCCTGCTGGCCTCATTCTGCCTATCCTTCCAATTGTTGCTCAGAGTGTTTTTTCACTTCTCTATGTAATATTCTGGGGTCGAAGGTAAATTTTGTGTCTATATTACTAAGTTTCTTGAGTCTTTGTTGTCAGGGGTCATTAAAGTGTGTGTATCCAGCCATATTGACTGAAAGTTTCCACATATGCCATTTTGCCAGTCCCAAAATATTTACAGGATGTTCTCCTTTCTTTTTCTTTTCTTTTTTTTTCTGTCCCTTTTCCTAATGACTTGCATATCAGAAAATGAAAAACTGAATTATAGAAGTTCTTATATTCTGGATATATGGCATTTACTGATTATAGCTATTGATAATATCATCTCCAAATCTGTGATTTGCCTTTCATTTTCCTAATAAGTTTAGGAGTAGAAGTTTTCACTTTATTTCGCTTACATTTGTCTTTTTTAAAAATACATATATTTTTTGTTTTTGAGTAACAATTCTTGCATTTTTTTAAGATAAATTGTCTTCCTCAAGACCATGAAGAATATTTTCCTCTTTAATTTTAACAGCTTTTATTAATATATTTTCACATTTATATCTATATCCCCTCAATCCATTTGGAACTGACATTTTGTGTGTGGCGTGAATTAGGAGTGAATACCAATTTTATTATTTTTTTTTTATCTCCAATTAACTCAGCACCGTTTACTGAAAATACCATCCCTTCTGTATTGACCTCCAGTGTCATCTTTGTCAAATATTAGGTGATTGATTATGTATTGATTGTTCTCTTTTTGTATTCTCTACTCAGTTCTGTTTATCTGACTTAGTAACTTTAGCTTTATAATATGTTTTGATATCTGGTAATGCGAATTCTCCAGCTTCATTTGTTATCAAATTTGCTTTTGTTTTTTTGAGCCTTTATCATTTATTATCATTTCAATTCAACTTTGGAATTTCTTCAAAGTAAAAATTCTTCTGAGATATTACTTGGGACTGCATTCAATCTGTAGATCAGTTTGGCATAGATTGACATATTTTCTATATTTAGTGAACCAACCTATGAACATAGTAAATCACACTTCCTTAGGTCTTCTTTAATTTTTCCTAAAACATTGTATAGATTTCATTGTAGCAATCTCAGACTTTGTTTTTCAGATTTATTTAATGTTTTTTAATGCTATTACATATTTTTATGTTTTTAAATTTCATTTTCTATTTGTTTCTCACTAATATTTAGAAATGCAATTGACTTGTGAAATCAACATATATAAATTAACAAGTTCACTTCTTAAATTCTGATAGTTTGCTATAGAGTCAACATATATAACATTTTTGTAGTAAATAATGACAATTTCCTTTGTAATATATGCCTTCCATGTCTTTTACTTGCCTACTACACTGGGTGGGACCTTCATTACAATTACAGTGTTGAATAAAAATGGTATTTCATTCCTGACCTTAAAGGAAAGTTTTTCATATTTCATAATTAAATAGGATACTTCACATAGATGTTTTACAGCTTATATTTTTCAAATTAAGGAAGTGTCTTTCTGTTTCATGTTTCTAAATCTTTTGTTTGTTTGTTTGAATGGTTGTTAATTTCACAAAATACTTTATTTTTTCTAAATTAATAAGATAATCACATGACTTTTCTTCTTTTATCCCTATTAATTTTGTGAATTACAATGATTAGTATTAGAAGTTTAAACCATCCTTGCTTTTTTCTTGAAAAATCCCATAATCAATCATACTTTTCCTGTGTTTCTGAATTTTATAATATTTTGTGTATCATTTTTGCATATATATTTATAAGAGTAGTCATACTTTGTTGTTCCTTGTTTGAATGTTCAATTTTGGTGTCAAAGTACAGCTGATTTTGGAAAATTAATTGAAAAATGTTCTCCTTTCCCTTTTTTCCTTTTTTCTTGAAAAGTTTGTATAAAGTTGGTACTTTTTTTCTAAATAGCTACAAAAATTCACCAATGAAGCCATCTGGGCCTGGGGCTTTCTTTTTGGGAAAGTGTCTAATTCTAGTTTCAATTTTAGCTCTTTAATGATATTTAGATTTTTGTTATTGTCTTCTTTGTCAATTTTGTTACATTATTTTTGTTCCCAGTTACTTTTAAACATGTTTAGTTGTTGCTCATAAAACTATCAACCCCCCCCAACTTTCCATAAATTAATTCTCTTTACTTATTTCCTTCATAGACAGATTCTAAAAAGAGTTATATTTTTAGAATTTCAATTTGTTCACTATACATTTAACACCATCAAATGTTTTCTAGAACAATTTTCATAAACGTTATCAGTGATGTACATGCTGATAAAATTCAACAGGTATTTTAATAAATATTCATGTTATGTTACTTCTTCAAAACTGTTGACCACATTTTTAGTATTTTTTTCCTTGAGCAGATCTCTTTGATTCTATTACTCAATGCTTCTTAATTTCTTCCATCTTCTCTAGAAATTTCTTCTTCAATTTTTTTTTTTCACCTGGTTATCTCAACCAGAAAATTGATTTTGGAGTTCCTCCTGGGAACTTTACTTTATACCTCTATAAAATCTCTCTCTAGTCAATTTCATCTACAACCATAACTTCAGTTATCACCTATTGTTGACTTTGAAATTTGTGTCTCTAATGTACAGTTTCTCACCTTTATTACTATTGACATTTGGGGCCAGTTGATTCATTGTTGTTTAGCCATTGTAGGAAGTTCACTAGCACCTCAGGCTTCTACTCACTACATGTCAGTAATACTCCTTTACTACATGCTAGCAGGACCTTTCCCCCCTATTGAACAACCAAAAATATCTCTAACCTTACCAAATATTTTCACAGGTGGGTAAATTGTTCACAATTGAAAAATTCTGTGCTAAACTAATGATATCCCTTGCATTCCATACTTATATATTGTGCTATCTACCTGGTACCTCATTTGTGTGTGTGTGTATGTGTGTGTGTATGTGTATTAATAAACTTTATTTTTTTTGAGCAGTTACAGGTTTACAGGAAAATTGAGCAGAAAGTACAGAGAGTTCTCATATACCTCTTGCATCTCCACACATGGTTTCTCCTATTATTAACATTTTACATTGTTGTTGTTGTTTGCCGTCGAGTCGGCCCCGACTCATAGCGACCCCTCCTTGGGTTTCCGAGGCAGTATCACTACGGAAGTAGGATTGCCCAACCTTCCTTCCGAGGAGTGGCAGGTGGGTTTGAACCACCAGCCTTCTGGTTAGCAGTCAAGTGCTTTTAGCCACTATGCTACCAGAGCTCCCACATTTTACATTAGTATGGTATATTTGTTACAATTAATGAACCAATAGTAACAGCTTATATTACCTAAAGGAGCTCTGGTGGCACAATGCCTAAGGCATTTGACTGCTAACCAGAAGGTCAGCTGTTGGAACCCACCAGCCACTCTGCAGAAGGAAGATGGGGCAATCTACATCGCTAAAGATTTACTGCCTCAGAAACCCAATGGGGGTCATTATGATTTTTTGTTATATTACTTAAAGTCCATACTTTCCATTAGAGTTTGCATGTGTTATACAGTCCTGTGAGTTTTAGAAAAGGCATTTTTATATATCCATTATTACAGTGTTATATTCTCATAGTTTCATTACCTTAAACTATCTTGTGCTCCACATACTCATCCTTCTCTCCCTTGGTGTACTGCCTAATGCATTTGACTGCTAACCAGAGGCTGGCAGTTCAAACCCACCAGCCAATCCTCAGAAGGAAGATTGGGCAATTTACTTCTGTATTGATACCACCTTGGAATACCCAAGGAGGGGTCGCTATGAGTCAGATCCAACTTGATGGCTGGGTGTTTGGGTTTTTTTGTTCGCTTCCTCTTCATTAAGTCCCTGAATCTTCTGATGTTTTTACTCTCTATGGTTTTGCTTTTTCCAGAATGTAATATAATTAGAACCTTTTTCTCAATCAGTAATATACATTTACATTTCCTCTATGTGTTTTTGTAACTTGATAGCTGATTTCTTTTCATCATTGAATAATATTCCATTCACTGTATAAATGTACCATGATTTGCATATCTATTCACTTATTGAAAGACATCTTGGTTGCTTTCAAGTCTTGGCAATTATGAACAAATTTGCCATAAATATTTATGTGTAGATTCTGTGTGGACATAAGCTTTTAACTCATTTGGGTAAATATTTAAGAGAGCAATTATTATATCAGACAATACTTTCATATTCCTACTAGCAATATGTATATGGAGTTCTTGTTCTTCTATTAACTTACCATAGGTGGTGCTGTCAGTATTTAGTATATAAGGAGCGCTGGTGCCTCAGTGTCTAAGGCATTTGACTGCTAACCAGAAGGTTGGTGGTTCAAAGCCACCAGCCACTCTATGGAAGAAAGATGGGGAAATCTACTTCTGTAATGATTTATCACCTCGAAAACCCAGTGGGGGTCATGATGAATCAGAATTGACTCAATGGCAGTGAGTTTGTTTTTTTGTTTGTGTTTTAATAACTGCATAGTGATAGCTCCTTTCTGTTTTTAATGCAATTCCCTAATAGCATAAGATGTTGAGCATCTTTTCATATGCTATTTCCCATATGTATTTCTTCTTTGCTGAGTTGTCTGTTCAGATCTTCTGCTCATTTAAAAAATTTTTTTTCATATTATTGAGTTTTAAAAGTTCTTTGTATATTTTTGATAGAAATATGTTTCAGATCTGTGCATTGCCAATATTCTCTCTTAGTCTGTGGCTGGTTCTTTTCAAACTCCTTAACAGATTCTTCCGCAGAGCAGAAGCTTTTAATTTTAATGAAGTCTAACTCACCTGTTTTTTTTTTTTTTTTTCCTTTCATGAATCTTGCTATTGGTGTTGTATCTAAGAGTCATTGCCATAGCCAAGGTCAATTAGATTTCCCCTTATGTAATAGTCTAGAAGTTTTACAGGTTTTCATTTTGCATTTAGGTCTATGATCCATTTGAGTTAATTTTTGCAAAAAAAAAAAAATCTGTATCTAGAATTATTGTTTTTGAATGTGTTTGTCCAGTTGCTACACTATTTATTGACATTACTATTCTTTTCCCATTCAATTATTATTATCTTATTTTTCTTTTGTCAAAGACCAAATGCCCATACTTACATGGGTCAGTTTCTGGGCTCTCTGTGTTCCATTGATTTATAGATTACCGACTTAATTATTGTAGCTTTATAAATAGTCATAATGAGCCCTGCTAGTGCAGTGGTTAAGCACTCAGCTGCCAAGCCAAAGATCAGCAGTTTGCACTCTCCAGCTGCTACATAGAAGAAAGATACAGCAGTCAGTGTCCATAAAGATTTACAGCTTTGAAATCCTATGAGGCAGTTCTACTCAGTCCTACAAGGTTGGAATCAACTCAGTGGCAGTGGGTTTTGTTTATAATAAGTTATGAATTCCGGTGGTGTTTATCAGTTCTACAACTTTGTTCTTTTTCAATATTGTTTTGGTTATTCTGAGTCCTTTGACTTTGCATATGAGCTTTAGAATAGGTTTGTTGATATCTGCAAAATAACTTGCTGGGATTTTATTTGAGATTACACCAAATCTGTAAATCAAGTTAGGAAGAACTGAAATAAAACAATATTGAATTTTGCTATCCACTATTTGTTCATTTATTTAGATCCTCAGTTTTATTAATAGAGTTGTGTAGTTTTCCTCATTTAAATCTTGTGATGCCTCATTTTTGAGGTCTCAAACACACTGTTAAATCAATTTGTACAAATTCAAACTTGTGATCTTCAACCTAAGTAGAATGTAATTTCCTTAAGAACATAACAGAAACATTGTTTTCTTTTTTTTAAAGCTGCAATTCCTCATGCTTGGCATATGCTAGATAATCTATAATTAGGATTCAAAAATAATTGTTGACTAACTAATGCTGGGAAATTCTTTTTAGAGCATTCAGAGCATGTGGCATGCTCTTATATTTCTATATTTCCTTAGGGGTAAATTTTTTTTCTTTTAAGAGTAAATTTGATCTTGAAGTATAATAAGTGATTCAGCATCCATTTGGTATCCAAGATGATTATAATACTGAACAATAGTTTTTTTTTTTTTTAATTCTTTTTGGAAAAGTGACTGACTATTTTTCATTTTGTAACTTAGAAATTCTGAGGAGAGTTTCCAGAGAGACATCTAAAACTGCGTTTAACCAAGCAGTATAATTGGAATAAGGAAATATCTTCCAGAAGACTATTCTGAAGAATGTCTGATGTATGTGTGTTCCTCTGTGTGTGTGTGTGTGTGTTTGTGCATGTGTGAGAGAGAGGGAGAGAGAGAGAGAGAAGAGAGAGAAAGAGAGAATCTGTAATTAATGGAAGATTTATTTTTATTTGAATTGGTTAAATGTTAAAAAGAATGAAAAACTAAAGTATAACAATGGTTATGTGAAGAATATTCCAAAATATTCCATGTACAATAATTTATGAGCAGTTACACTTTTCAAAGACAGGTGATCCAATAAGATGTGGCAATTATTGAACAATATCCTTAATATCACATGCAAGTAAAATTTTACTGATGATAATTCAAAAAGAGTTACAGCAGTATATTGACAGAGAACTTCCAGAAATGCAAGCTGGATTCAGAAGATGATGTGGAATAAGAAATATCATTGCTGCTGTCAGATGGGTGCTGGCTGAAAGTAAAGAATACCAGAAAGATGTTTACTTATGTTTTATTGACTATGCAAAAGCGTTCGACTATGTGGATCATAACAAATGATGGATAACATTGAGAAGAATGGGAATTCCGGAACACTTAATTGTGTTCATGAGGAACCTGTACATAGACCAGGAGGCTGTTATTTGAACAAGAATATTTGAACAAGGGAATTTGAACAAGGGAATACTGCATGGTTTAAAATCAGAAAGGGAGTGTGTCAAGGTTGTATCCTTTCATCATACTTATTCAATCTGTATGCTGAGGAGATAATCCAAGAAGCTGTAATATATGAAGAAGAACATGGCATCAGGTTTGGTGGAAGTCTCATTAACAACCTGCCATATGCAGATGACACATTTTTGCTTGTTGAAAGTGAGGATGATTTGAAGCACTTACTGATGAAGATTAAAGACTACAGTCTGCAATAGAGATTACACTTCAATATAAAGAAAATGAAAATCCTCACAAGTCGACCATTAAGCAGCCTTACAATAAACGGAGAAAAGATTGAAGTTGCCAAAGATTTCATAGTACTTGATTCCACAATCACCACCAATGGAAGCAGTAGTCAAGACATCAGACAATGCTTTGCACTGCTCAAATCTGATGCAAAAGATCTCTTTAAAGTGCTAAAGAGCAAAGATATCTCTTTGAAAACTAAGTGTGCCTAACACAACCCATGCTATTTCATTCGCCTAATATGCATGTGAAAGCTGAATAATGAATAAGGAAGACCTAAGAAGGACTGGGGAGCTCTGGTAGTGTAGTGCCTAAAGCACTTGACTGCTAACCAGCAGGCTGGTGGTTCAAACCCATCAGCCACTCCTCAGAAGGAAGAGGGGGCAACCTACTTCTGTAGTGATACCACCTCGGAAACCCAAGGAGGGATCGCTATGATTCGACTGCACATAACAACAACAACAACAAGAATTGATCCTTTTGAGTTGTGCTGTTGGCAAAGAATACAGGAAGTAGCATATACTGCTAGAAGAACAGACCAATCAGTCCTGGAAGAAGTGCAGCTGCCATTCTCCTTGGAAGTGAGAATGGACAGACTTTGCCTCATGTGTTTTGCTCATATTCTCAGAAGAGATCAGTCCCTGGAGAAGGATATCATGCATGGTAAAGTGGAGGGTCAGTGAAAAAGTGTAAGGCCCTCAACAAGATGGATTGACCTAGTGGCTGCAAGAGTGGGCTCTGGTATAGCAGGAATTATGAAGCTGGTGCAGGACCAGGCAGTGTGTCATTCTGTCAACTTGATGGCACCTAACAACAGCAACATGTGCTATAGATCCAGTTTTGGCAATAAAAATAAGTTGGAGAAATATATCTCATTACCAAGTTTTCCTCTTTAAATGAAGTAATTATTTTATTTGGATTTTTGAGACATGAAGGCATATTATTTTATGGAAATGTTAGATAATTTCCCAGAAGCTACACATGGCCTGTGTTTTTACTATTTGATTATAATAAGTTTTAATACATTTACTCATGTATTAATTGCCAAAGCAAAATAATTTGTGCAAAATATTAAAAAATAAAAAAGGAGAAACCAAAATTAAAAGTTGCAATTTCATTGTCTATACTCTCTATCTCACTGCTCTAGTTATTCATTGTTAAGGGATTGCTATACAATTTTTGGGTCATTTACTGTATATATATTAGACCATTCAAACCAAACCAAAACTACTGCTACCAATCAATTCCGACTCATAGCAACCCCCGCTGGGTTTTCAAGGCTGTAAATCTTTATGGAAACAGACTGCCCCATCTTTCTTCCAAGGAACTGCTGGTGGGCTCAAGCCATCAACCTGTTGGTTAGCAGACAAATGTTTTAACTAATATACCACCAGAGCTCCTGATATCAGACCATACTTTTTTTTAAAATCATGATTTTTTTTTCACCTTAATATAGTTTTATAACTTTTGATACATAGAGATCTAGCTAATTTTCAATTGCTTCATAGAGTGTGTGCTATAGATGTACTCTAACTTACAGTAACTTATTTATACATCTGTTTATGCACATTTGGGTGGTTTCTAATTTTTCACTATTACAATTTATGTTAAACTAATGATTATTTATTTTTCTGTACATTGTGATTATTCATGCAGAAGATATTTCTGTAGTAGAATTGTTGTGCCAAAATTATCCTGCTGTTGTTAAGTGCCATCGAGTCATTTCCGACTCATAGCAACCCCATGCACAGCAGAACGAAACACTGCCAGATCCTGTGCCAGCTCCATGATACCTGTTATACTTGAGCCCATTGTCACAGCCACCATGTCAGTCCATCTCGTTGAAGGCCTTCCCCTCTTTCGTGGACCCTCCACCTTACCAAGAATGACATCTTTCTCCAGGGAATGATCCTTTCTGACAACATGACCAAAGTAGGTGAGATGAAGCCTGGCCATCCTCACTTCCAAGGAGCATCTCAGCTGCACTTCCTCCAGGACAGATCTGTTAGTTCCTTTAGCAGTCCATGGTACTTTCAGCATTCTCTGCCAACACCACAACTCAAAAGCATCAACTCTTCTTGGGTCTTCCCTATTCATTGTCCAGCTCTCACATGCATATGAGGCGATTGAAAATATCATGGCACACCTTAGTCCTCAAGGAAACATCCTTGCTCCTCAGCACTTGAAAGAGTTCCTTCACGACTGACTTCCTCAGGTCTACACATCGTCTAATGTTCTCTCCTTACCTGGATCCCTGTGGCTGACTCCTCGCTCTGTCCCAGTTGCCCTGGCCTTAAAGCCAAAATTATAAACATTTAAAATATTAACACAGACTCAAATTTGATTTTAGGGATGTGGCACTTTTCTTGTAAAACAACATGTAAGTCTGATCTATTTGTATTATTGTCTTGTTTAATAACTAAAGCAAGACGTATTGTCTTGTCTTGATCTTTTGCTTTGCATTTGATCCTAAAGTTTCTGTCTCTAACCAATAAGTCCTAGTGTTTTCATCTTTTCATTCTTTAGTTGAGCACTTTCAAATTTGTCCTGTCTTTGAAATAATTCCAGTATTATAGGCCATTTTTAGCTTTTACTTTCAGTCTTATATAATAAAATTTTCCTGATTCTGGGAAATTATCTGACATTTTCATAAAATAATATGCCTACAAAGATCCTAACAAAAATAGTTTGCTTTGCCAATTATTAGAGGACATACATAATTTAATGTGAAAGCTAAATAGCCCTGCTAATGGACTGTCAGAATTATGCAAGCAATCACCATCCAGTCACAGGCAAATATGGGCCGAGGTAAGCTAGCCATGTGGGGTATATACTCTTCTGGCAGAACAAAGTGGAACTTGTGCTTCTTATGGGAACCTGGCTCCCCAACAGGAAGAAGGTTAGAAATAAGTCAAGCATGCCCTGTCTAGTTTTCTCACTTTTACCTGTTGAGCTAGTCACTCCACCTTCCCTGATCAAAGCAGGAAACTGAAGAGAGACTTCAGGGATGATGATAGTAAAATTCTCTCTAAGTGGAAAGGATCCTCATCCATCAAAATTTGGGAGAAACTTTTATCTAAATACCAACCAAAGAACTTTGCATTTCTTCTGGGTCAACTAGTGAGTGGGCCATTTATCTATAAACACTATTCATATAAGCCTTTACACAGTGATGTTGACTCTCAGTTTATCTATATGTCTCCAGCAGTAGATCCTGGAGAAGGAAGGCAAGTTCCAATGTGCAAGTCCTTTTCAAGCCTGTGATTATGTCACATTTGCTAATGACCTATTGACTAAAGCAAGTCACATAGCCACACCCAGTCAGTGTTAGAGGGGAAAGAACAAAGTATAACAATCTAGCACAATGAAGGATCCTTGATTATAAATATAACCTATTACCATCATCAAGCTCCCAAAGAGAATTTATAGTAATAACAAAAATATAATAATTTTGACATTGTGATTAAAAGTCCAAAGGACTCAAAATCCAAAATTTTCAAAGACAAAGTAAAACACTCTGCTTTTATAAATTAAAATCTGAAGAAAATAATTTGCTTACTAATTTATTCTGTTATTCAATGTAAATGATGATCATCTTTCTCTGATGATCATCTACTCAAACTCTGGTCCTTGTAATAATTCATTAAAACTTGGTTATATTCCACTATAATTATTTTTACTAATGCAGATCCTTATTAATTGATTTAATCCCTCTCTCCTATTTTTATGGAGTCCAGAAAGTTAAGAAAACACATAAGATTTTATTATCATCAACGCCAAACCATAAAATTTCAGAAGCAAACCAAGGTTTAGCTGCTAGAGTAATATTCCAAGGCAAAATGTTGTTCACAGAGCCAAAGCACAGTGCAATTTAGATTTATGTTATTTTTGCCAAATATTAAAGCAGAGACTCCATGTTATCTGTGGAAAGAATAATTGACTAAATAAATCTTTGTTTCAGAATCACTAATATATGCCAATCATATCAAGCATTTATAACTTGTGGGATATATTTCTCATCAAGAAAATCTTATGATTTTATATATACTGCCTCTGGGGTAGGGTGAATCCACTTGTATGTATTATCTGTTTTCCTTAAAGTGGTTGTGTAGCAATAAATTTCAAGTGCTCCGTTTCTGCATTCATTGTGGGCTTATCTGGTAGTTGATCTTCTAATCTCAGTTAGTGACCAAACACTTCTATTTTATATCACCATGGCGGATGCCATGGCCTCTAGTTTGGGACCCAAAGAAGGAGTAATAAATCTATAAAATAATTACTTAGCTTTAACAATATCACTTTCTATGAGGGTGCTACACACTGATCTCCCAGATCTAAAGACAAGATCAGTTACATAAGGTTTATGTAAATAAAAAATAGCTAACTAGAGATTGTGTGTAATCATCACACTTAAATGATTATTTCCTCTGTTGTTTCTTCCTTAGTTTAGTCCTTGGCTATAAATGCATCTAAAAACATAACAGAGAAAAATATAATTTAGGGCTAGAACTATCTAGTTTCACTAGAACTATCTAGTAAAATCTGGCACAAAACTGACACACTGGTACTCTGTAATCAGCATAAAATTTTATATGAAATTTTACTGTGTCTGGAATTTAAAGTCACAGTTGTAAACATGGCTGAAGAACACAATTAAACCAGCCAAAATTATTTCTCTCATCAATGCCCAAGAGTTGGTACATGGCAGACTTGTTCTGAAGTAAGCCTATGATTTAAAGAATTTTAGTAAATTTAAGTCAAGTCTGCTGAGGTAAAAGCTCATCTGGGTCAAGATGAGGAGACTCACGCAGGTCTGCAGTGAATTTTTATTGTGTTTTCATGTGACAATCAATAGCTAAAAGGCTACTAAATTGCAAAAAAAACATTAGTGAGCTGTAGACACCAAAAATCATATGATGTGTCAAATACAGATGATTGAGTAACCCTTACTAAGGAGCTCTGGTGGTATAGATGCATTGATTAAGGTATTTGGCTGCTCCAAAGAAGAAAGATGAAATAATTTAACCCAATGGGGATCACTATGAGTCAGAATTGACTTGACAGCACTGAGTTTGATCCGTTTTTGGTTTTACTAAAACATAAGTGTAAATATTTGCACCAGGGTCATACCAGTATTCTTAAGCATCTTCTGTTGTATTTGTACACAAATGCTAGTTCTTATTTCCCACATTCTTGATGTTTGCACATGGATTTTTTTCACATAAGCATTTGAGAAACTATTAAATAACACTTTTTTTTTCTGTCTTGAGTTCAGAACCAAATGAACAAGGAGGCATAGAAATTATGCTGATGCAAATGAAATGATAAGATTTATTACTGATAAAATACAGAGTGGAAGTTGTGGCTTTAAAACTATGAAAAAAAACCTGTCCAAAATTAAACATACACTCCTACCCTAGAACCTGAGTTTGTCCAGGTTCTAAACTTTGAACAAAGTGGAGCATTGAAAGTGTTTGACCAGCTCTCTTGGTGTGTGCCGTCATCGATTCTGATTCATAATGTCTCTCTAGGACTCTGGTAGCGTAGTGCCTAAGGCACTTGACTGCTAACCAGAAGGCTGGCAGTTCAAACCCACCAGCCACTCCTTAGAAGAAAGATGGGGCAATCTACTTCCGTAGTGATACTGCCTCGGAAACCCAAGGAGGGGTCGCTATGAGTCAGATCCGACTCGACGGCACATAACAACAACAACAAGGACAGAGTAGAACTGCCCTAAATGGTTTCCTAGGCTGTAATCTTTGGAGAACAGATCACCAGGCCTTTTTTCTCTGTGAGGCTGCTGGTGGGTTCGAACCTCAGACCTTTGGGTTATCAGCTCAGTGCTTAACCATTGTGCCACCAGTGTTCCTTAGCAAAAAGAGAGTATCCAGAATGAAACTACACATACTCAGTTATTTCTCCAAGGAATATGAGCCTTGAGCAGAATGGCACAGGAACAAAAGAAGGAGGAGCTGATTGCTTTTGCTGCGGTGTCCCAAATAGGCTATCCTTGAGTTGCTGACTGAGATCCTTGCAGCATTCCTGATTCTGGCCCTGACCAAGACCTTGGTGATCTGATGTTTCTCCAAATTTGACAGCATCCAGTAAACATTTTCAAGTTACACAGAGTTGATTTTAGTAACCTGAAACAAAAACCTGGATCCATAATTTGTCTATTTTGTTTTGCAACAAAAGACCCCTGATCCACAATTTCTTTATTTTGATTTGCTGTGTTTAGCTCTTTAATTTGCTTGGAAAATTTTTAGCAAATGTAGTGGGGGCTCCTTATTAATATTTTCCAACTACCTAATAATTATCTCAACACTGCCTGCTATCTATTTTTTTTTCTATGCCATAAATATGTACAGGACTTTTAGGTAAAATACTACTGATAACTATGCTTTGAATTTGGTGTCTAAGATGACGTATCCCTGTGAATTTAAAGATGATGAAAATAAGTTTTGTCTCTGAGAATTAAATTGAAAATGTACCATCTAATGGATCAGATCATAGGCCCATTAAAATGTAAAGCCATCTGGAAGAGACTGGATTTTTCACAGACCAGCAGAATGTGTTTAATCGCTTTCAATGTATCAAATATGTATAAATAAAAATTGAGATTGTCACAACCCTTGCTTAGCCATGGATTCTAGAAAAAACAGAGTCATTGAAGCAAGGATAAGCAGTGTCTATGTAATTATTAATCAGAGACAAGGAAGCCTTTGTAACTGGATTATACATTCTTCTCCTGAAAGGTGAGGCTGTCTCTTTGATGGGGAAATAACATACTGGCCTGTGGCCAACAGAGCTGGGCAAACAGTTTCAAATATTAGTATTTCTGATTCCTTTTAATGATGATCCTATAATGAGATATTCCAAAATCAGCTTATCTAAGAGTCATTGTTTTTGTTCTTTGATCATCACCACTGCATCTGAGGATTCAGAGATCTTATGTTGACTACTTTCATTCTCTGTGATGATGAATTCTTACTATAAGTAAATTGGTTTCTTATAATTTGTCTTTCCGTACAGTTTGACTATGTAGGAAGGAGGTGCTGAGTGTATTAATAAAAAAAATTTATTGTAAATTGATACTGCATTCTGGACTCAATGTTAACATCCTGATAACTCTGGGAATGATTAAAAAGGAGTAGATTCTAGACCATGAC
Organism: Orycteropus afer afer; assembly: GCF_000298275.1. Classification (NCBI taxonomy): domain Eukaryota; kingdom Metazoa; phylum Chordata; class Mammalia; order Tubulidentata; family Orycteropodidae; genus Orycteropus; species Orycteropus afer. The sequence continues at coordinate 18,954,447 of NW_006921619.1, read as the reverse complement.
AATTTATTTGAGGTATTATCTTTTCCAGATTGTTTAGATCCAAGAAACCAATTCTTGAAGTGGAATATTTGCCAAAGAAGCCAATTTCTGTGCTTTAGTCTCTCTCATTCTCAAACAACTGTTCTGAATTATCTTCTTTTCTCCATTGATGTCTACTTGCAATGGTTTCACATGACTTATTCTTTGTAAGATAATTTTACCATTTAAGATTTTTATCAAAATTTTTGGCATGATTTTGGTTAATTTTCTTTGGACAGATGGGCACATAACAAAATGATAATACTGCAATTTTGATAAAAAAATTTATTAACTCTGGGTTTGAACCACCAGTCTTCTGGTTAGCAGTCAAATGCCTTAGGGGATAAATTAATTGGAGTATAACCAAAATATAATCAACAGTCTATGTCTCATATTGGTTCTCATGAGGAATACGAGAACATTAAACATGTCCTCATTAACTACAATCATATTGTTTATTGATCTATGTGAAGATAAACAATGTCAATTTCATAATTTCCTGATATAAGTCTTTCAAAATTAATGTGAAGATACTCTAAAATAATGCATCATTTTCTTGCTTTGTGATAATGCATTCTGATTACCACTGATATGCAAGCAAGCTATCAATTTTGTGTACTTATCTAGAATTCAAAAAACTTCACGCTTACTAAGATTTTTTTTCTTCTTCTTCTTTTGGTGAAAGTTTACAGAGCAAATTCACTTTCCATACAGCAGCTCACATACACTTTGGCTCATGACATTGACTACAATTTACCACAATGCAACAGCTCCCCTCCCACTTCCTCCTCATAGTTACCTCTTCCCCGTGTCCTTCCCTCCATGTACTCTTGCCACCTGAGCTGTCTCCTTGTACATATACAACTTTCTACTCTCCCATGATTGATCTCTCCTAGTGTATCCACCTAATGTAAATGTTCAGCTCAAATGCCTGTCTTTTGTTTGGCTGGAAGTCACAGGAGTGGGTTCAATTCCAGACTTGAAGGGTAGCTAGGGTCCATAGTCTCAGTGGTTCCATAAGGCTCTAGCAGACTAGCAAACCTGGTACTTTTTTTTTTTTTTTTTTTAATTTTGAGTTTTGTTTTATGTTGTTCTCCACTCTATCCAGGATCTCCTACATAAATCTCCCTCCAAGTGGTTGACAGTGGTACCCAGGCACCATCTAGTTCTTCTGGTCTCATAGTCATATAGGGTGAGGATCACATGGTGTATCAGTTGCTTGGACATTTGTTTCTATGAATCTTTGGTTTTCTTCATTCTTCTTTGCTCTGGGATGAGGAGAGATCCATCATTGCATCTAGATGGCTGCTTAAAAGCTTTTAGGATCATAGTCGCTATTCAACAAAGTAGGATGTGGAACAATGTCTTGTGTAGTATGTTATGCCAATTGAGCTTGATGTCCGTGGTGACTATGGTCCAAGCCCACAGGTCCAACTACTCACTCCCTCTTGGTAGCTGGCTGTGGCCAAGAAGTGACAGCAACCTTGTCCCTTGTCAGTTCTACCATATACCATTCTTACAGAACATACCAATACACTTGTAGAAACATTGTCTGCCAACTCTATGCATAGTCTTGGGCATACTTCCCCCTGCATAGTCATACAGTGCCTAAGGCACTTGACTACTAACCAGAAGGCTGGTGGCTCAAACCCATCAGCCACTCCTCAGAAGAAAGATGGGCAATCTACTTCTGTAGTGATACTTCCTCAGAAACCCAAGGACAGTTTGCTATGAGTCAGGGCCGACTTGGTGGCACATAAAAACAACAACAACAACAATAGCTCAGCCTGTCTACCCATCTCAAAAAAAAAGCCAAACTCCTTTGTCCTTTCAGTGTGTTATCTATATCTGAAAATTTAGTATTAATCTTCTGAATTTATATCTGTAGATTTTGTATCATTTTAAGTTTTTATTTATTCTGTTTATTCCTATATTTCCTTCCAAAATTGTTCTAGGGTTTTGTCTCTGTTTTCCTTAATTTTGTCAGTGTTTTCCCAATGTCTCCCAATCCTTTGAAGATACCTAAATATAATTCCTTTGAATTCCTTATCAGGGAATTCAATGCTGCATCTTCCTCAGGGATATATTCTGGATCTGTATCCTGATCTCTTCTTTCTACCACTTTATCTTGCTTCTTTGTGTGGAGCTTGAAGGTCTGTTGTCTCCGAGACATTGTGATGTTGTTGTATTTAGATCTCTGTTAACTGTTTGTGAAGAGGAGTTAAGGGTGAGTCAGGGTCTTCTTGGTGGTTGTTTATCATTGGCCAGTTGGTAGAGAAGGAAGTGGTGGCTCTCAATCTGTAAGTGAAGCCATAAGAGGTGCAGTTGTAATTGTGTCACATGGGCACAATTGCTGTCTCCCACTCAGTTAGATAAAAACAACAATCGAATAACCATAAAAAATTAATAGCAAGTGGACAAAAAAACACACTGTGTAAACACACAGGAATAATAACCACAAAAACAAACAACAACAACAAAAAAAGCCACAATATCTAGGGAGAGGGCAGTGAGAGAAAAAAGGTAGAGTTGGAGAATAATGAAGAAAAAAAATGTGAAAAAAGAAAAACAAGGAATGGGGTTAACCATGAGAAAGAAACAAATGGAAACCAGGAACAGGGAAGAGAGAAAAAACTGAAAACTAGAGCCTGGGAAGGGAAAAATAAAGAATAATAATAATAAGGACAATAATAATTTTAAAACAGA
>NW_006921619.1:18938758-18951623 GCF_000298275.1 Orycteropus afer afer | reverse complement strand
AAAAAAAAAAAAACTTGACAGGGTTGGCCAGGGCACTCAGACTCCATCAAAGCACACAGACTGTGATGGAATTCCTGCTGGTCAAACAGGTGGGTGGGAGTGAGGGATGGCCACACCTACATTCACCAAGAGGGTATAGGGTATGAGTAACAAGGGGAATATGGCACTTTTCCAGTTATTGGTGTCCCTTGTGGTTCCCAGCAAGTGGAACCTATTCTTAAGTCCCTGGAATCTGGGAAACCGCTGTTACTTTAAATGTCCAAAATAGTCAAACAGCTTGTAAGCATTCAGAATGGCTGAGCCTTCCAGATAGGCAAAAGTCCACAGCTTAGCCCGCCTTCCTCTTTACTCTTTCCCCTTTTATTCACCAGCCACCAGTGCAGTCTTCTGTGTACCCCCTGGCTAGCCAGCCTGGTTTTAAGGTTAATTCTTAGGTCCTAATACTACTCAGCAATATTCAAGCTATTTGTGCCATCAGGATCACTGCCAGACTGCAGCTCTGTATCTTTTCTTTATCGGTGTTTTCATGAAAGTTCTTCTACTAGTGAAGTTTAGCCTACTTCTAGATCCTTCCTTTCAAAGCTCAGGAATACAGGATTATCTTCTTTATCTGTGTTAACTGGTTCCCATCTTCTTTGTTGAAGAGGGTCTGTGCAGTCCATCTGCCTATTCCACCATCTTACTGGAACTCCCCCATAATCTACTAAGATGTTTTACTGGATTCTTTAAGGTATTCCCATGCAAATAGATATAATTTCATCTACTCATTTTTAATAGCGGTTCCTTGGATCTATGCGTTATTACAGTTCCAGAACTCCCAAGTAATATGTATAATACAATAATAAAAGACTAAACCAAATAGAAATAAAAAACAAACTCACTGCCATGGAGTCAATTCTGACTCATAACAACCCCCTTTGAGTTTCCTAGATGGCAAATGTTTACGGAAGTAGATCTCCCAGTCTTCCTTTTGTGGAGTGGCTGGTGGGTTTGAACCATCAGCCTTCTGGTTAGCAATCAAATCCCTTATGCACTATGCCACCAGAACTCCTCTAATCATTATATACAGCATTTTAAAAATAAATGTGATTGTCTCTGGTATTTTACTATTACTTATGAAACTTAAGAAATACTTGTAGCAATCAGTTATTTATACATGGCTATAAATTATATCATTCATGTTGTTTTTATTAATTCACATATAATCTAAGATCTTGCATCCCTTCTAGAATTTTATTGAAAAGTTCCAATCCTAGGGAGCTTTTTTTTTTTTTAATTTATTTTACAAAGCTAATATCCTATGATAGCAATATTTTAAATATTTTAAGATGGAAAAAATTCTGCAAACATACCAAAAATAGAACAGTGTAGTGAAGCACCATATACATAAGATTTATACTTAAGAATTTTTATAATATAGCACTATTTGGTTTGTTTGTGTGCATATGTCTGTATTTTAATCAAATCCAAGCCAACTGACATTTTACCCCTAAATGCTGTAGATACAATCTCTGAAAATATGATAATTTTTATATGTAACAATAATATTAATAACAATTCTTTAATAATATTGTAGAAATAAATATTTCATATCAAATTTCACTAGTAGCTATAAATATGCCTTCTGATAATTGTCTTTTAAAACAAGATCCAAATATGATTCACATATTGCTTAATTTGTATCTCTTAGAGCTCTATACTTTCAAAAACTTTTTAAATGCAGTGAGATGAATCACAGGTATTACTAACACTACTTGGTTAATAGTACTAGTTAGAATATCCACAGACTGATGCTTTAAAGAATATTATTATCTCTGCCAAGGACTACCAACCGATCAACAAGCAGAACAGCAATGTAAACCTACTGAGGATAGAAAATTCAATGCAGTAACTCAATGATTTGAAACAAATAGAATATAATGGAATCTCTACATATCTTTGTGTACTGGTAGTCAGGTGCAATGACAAAAGTGAGTAAAGATACTACATCTAGAGTTTATTTTGAAAATTATGAGTTTCAAAAAATACTGTTTTATTCACAGTAAAACTATTATGAGTAAAAATATAAGAGTATATTTGGTTTCCATACTAAAGGCCTAATTATTGAGACAAAATTATGCTGAAACAAAAAATAAACCCTAAAATCTCAATGCCTTAATGCAACCTGATATGGATCTGATGTTTCATGAGAAGAAAATTATATGCCAATGTCATACAGCAATTTAGACATTAAAATCTCCACTAAAACATCATAAAATTAGATCCAGCAAATGACAAAAATAGTTAACACATTGTAAAGAAAAGACAAACAAACAATTCACTACCGTCCAGCTGAATCCTACTCATAGCAACCCCTCCTTGGGTTTTCAAGGAGGTATCTCTACAGAAGTAGATTGCCCAGTCTTCCAAGGAGTGGCTGGTGGGTTTGAACTGCAAACCTTCTGGTCAGCAGTCAAATGCCTTAAGCACTACACCACCAGAGATCATATGTATCTTACCCCAGCAAACCAAAATTGAAATAACATTGGATAATCAAACAACTCAATCACCATAGTAACTGACCAAAGGAGAAAAATCATATTATATAATAAATAAATGAAGATAAAAGCAGGGAAAGTACACAGAGTAGTCTAATCATGAAATAGGGGCCTTATGTTCTGGCTACCTAGTACCACTCTGACAACAATATACCACAAATGGGATGGCTTGAACAAACAGGAGTTAATTCTTACAATTTGGAGGCTTTAAGTCCAAGTTCAAGTGCCAGGCTCTAGGGGGTGGGTGATAGCCCCTTAGCCTTGGGGTTCAGTTCTGCCTCCTGCTCCCAGCCCACTGGAGCTAGAGGCTTTTCTTCCCTCAGACAGCTGCTGGCTGCTGAGACTGAGAAACCCAAAGTTGACAAGTAAAAATGCACTGCCCCGATATTACCAAACCACACGGCAGGTCATTCATTCAAGTCTGTTGAAAGTCCCAAGGTTGACAGAGCATGGCAGGCTGCTGAACAACAACATGGCTACATGCAGAGTCCAAGCGTGCCATAAGCTAAAGACTATTCCCCAAGACTTCTGCTTATATACAGGAAGCAGACCACATTTCCTAAGGCAGCAACTCAGCTGCTCACAGTAAAGTCCACCATGGAGTTAATTACCAGTCTTATCATGGGGAATACTACATCCAGCTGCCCAGCCATTCAACCAGGCCCAGCCAAGTTGACACATAAACTGAACTACCACACCTTACCTTATTATTATTATTTTAAATCATTTCTTGAAAGACTAAGAGATCTAGAGCCAGAGGACTAGAAAAACTGTTCTTACCATCCTGTCTTCATGAAAGTTCAAGAAATATTTAATTTAAATACAAGCAGAGTTAAAGAGCATATTCAAGGAAGGCAGGAGCTAAGCTGGAGAAGTCACTAGCATAATAAATTGCTTCCTTCAAAATCTGTTGACTGCCTTGGGGCATATTACCATGAAATTCTAGAGCAGTTATTATAATGAATAATTAAATGATTGTGAAAGTCTGTGAATGCATGTGGTATATACATTTTTTTTTTTTTTAAATCTGAGAGTTCTGGCATACTCTTTCAGATCTGCTGATATACCTGAATTTAAAAGTGGAATCTACATTAATAGTATTTAAAGTAAGGTTTATTTTTACTCTTGGAAAAAAGAAAGCCAATATTATATGTTCTGACAGTTATCATTTGGTTTGACCTGCCCTGAAATGACTTTCTTAAAGGCTACTCATGGTATTTATCTTCTACTAAACAAAACCCAAGCCTTTGCTGTCTAGTCAATTCCAACAGATAGCAAACCTATAGGACAGAATAGACCTGCCCCATAGGTTTTCCAAAACTGTAATATATAGGAATGCAGACTGCCATATCTTTTTTCCATGGAGCAGCTGCTGGATTCAGACTGCCAACTTTTAAGTTAGCAGCTGAGCATTTAACCACTGTGCCACCAGGTCAGAATTCATCATTTGAACACCATCATACATTCAATAAAAGTTAGAGCTGAAAGATATTTTGAAAATCATTTTATTGTCTGCCTCTGTTTACTCTAACTGGGATCAATGGGTAAGTTTTTTGCATGCTGTTGTTAGGTGTCAGGGAGTCAGATGCAAGTCATAGTGATCCTATGGACAACAGAATAAAACACTGCCCAGTCCTGCACCATCCGCACAATCATTGCTATTTGAGCCCATTGTTAAAGCCATTGTGAGAGTCTTCCTCTTTTTCACTGACCCTCTACTTTACCAAGCATGATGTCTTTCTCCAGAGAATTGTCCCTTCTGACATTTTCAAAATGTGAGACAAAATCTCACTATCCTCACTTCTAAGGAACATTCTGGCTGTACTTCATCCAAGGCAGTTTTGCTTGCTGTTTTGGTAGTCCATGGTATATTCAATATTCTTCACCAACACCATACTTCAAATGCATCAATTCTTCTGCAGTCATTTTGTTTTTCATTTTCCAACTTTCACATGCATATGAGTCTATTGAAAACACCATGGCTTGCTTCAGGTACACCTTATTTCTCAAAATGACATCTTTCTTTGTTAACTCTTTCAAGAGGTCTTCTGTAGCAGATTTGTCCAATGTACTATGTCATTTGATTTCTTGACTGCTGCTTCCATGGGCATTGATCGTGGATCCAAGTAAAATGAAATCCTTGACAACTTCTCTTTTTTTTTTCCATTTATCATATTGTTGCCTATTGGTCTAGTTGTTGAGATTTTAGCCTTTTTGCATGTTGTTGTTGTTGTTGTTATGTGTCATTGAGTCAGACCCAACTCATAGTGACCCCTCCTTGGGTTTCTGAGGTAGTATCACTATGGAAGTAGATTGCCTCATCTTCCTTCCAAGGAGTGGCTTGTGTGTTTGAACCACCAGCCTTCTGGTTAACAGTCAAGTGTCTTAGGCACTATGCTACCAGAGCTCCCTATACAATAACAAAATCTCAGTGCCGTATAACTCTCAGATATCTGGATTGGCTCCAGTATGTCTGACATAGTCTATGTTCAGCTATACATCTTTCTTTCAGATGTTGTAGGTAGCATGATTCAGTTTATCACTTGTGGTAAATTAGCTGAGATACCTGTGGTCCGTGCATATTATTTGATCAGCATGTGAATTTGGCACATTCTTCTTACAAGAAGGGTAGAAGCAGAGGATCACAAGAAAAAACACATATGTCTCTTAGGACTTAGGCTCAGAGATGACATACCTTTACTTCCACCCATAGTCTGCTGTTTGAAGCCAGTCACATGTCTTTGGCAACCATCAAAAGACTGGGAAGTACTCTTTGCCCACAATGAAGCCATGGAAAAGGTATGGATGCAAAGAGACACAAAGAATGGAACCAATTACTTAATCTCAGAAAATTAAACAATTCACTGTGTGAAGAACACACAGACTTCAGAGGCTAGAATATTCTCTCTTTTTTTCTAGATAGTGTGCTTCAAACGCATGCCACCAGGAATCACTCATGGAGATCACAAGTTCATGAGCCACATGACAATTCATTGTATACTTTTTACCCTATTTATTTAAATTTGCTGGCCTTGGACAACTAGGTTCGAATACTAATTCTGTTACTTAACTAGTGACTTAGGATAATGGTTTTCAAATATTAACATGCTTCCGAATGATCTAAACGGCTTACAAAACAGATTGTTAGGCCTCAGTCCCAAGTATTTCTGACTCTATAGGTTTGGGGTGAGGTTTATCTGTTGGATCAGGGACTACACAGTGAAGAATATTGATTTAAGGCATCCAAAATGTAAATCACTAATAACTATTTGGTAATTGGTTTGTTTTATGAGGCTCCAGAATTCCCTTCTTTTTTAATTCATTGTTTTAAATTTTGAAGGTAAATGATTTCCCTTATGGTGTTCTACATGCTCCATCTTCTATCCACAGACACCTATAAATCTGAGGGGATTTGGCACTTCAGCTGACTTTGATGATTTACAAGCAGTGTTGTTCAGGCCTTTGTGAATATCAAACGAGCTTGTTTGCCTCATCAGCTAACAGAGCAAATTTAGGAGAAGGATTCTGCTTCCAAATTAATGAAACTCTTCCAGTATCCATCAATCTAAATGTGATTCAATTCAGCAAATAGGTATTAAGTTCTCATTCTGTATAAGATCTTCAGCTAAATGTTCTTGGGTAAACAGGAAAGGTTAAGAAAATGTCTCTATTAATACTTATAATTTTCAGTGAATTCCCTAAAGCATCAGAAATTGACTACTACAGATTATTGGAGAGACAATGCCAAACATCCTGTTAAAATGCATTTGTTTCTTGAGGTGCATTTGAGGGATGGCAATACATAGAGCTGGTGAATACAATCACTTTCAAAGACTGTGATATTAAGATTAAACTGTAGGTAAATGGCAGTAATAGGCATCAGTCCACATCCTCTTATTAACGTTTATTATAATAAGAAAAAATAGGCTTGTTTAAGGGACCAGCTCCCCTGGGAATTAATAGTGTCTTTTGAAAATAATATTTCCTTATAATGTCTCAGTCTTCTTCGCATACACATAACTAAATCTAATATTCAGGGAACCATAATATTAGTATGTATCCATTGTACTATTGTTAGGTGTCTTTGAGTCAAAGTTGACTAACAGTGATCTCATGTGACAGAGCAGAATTGTCCTATAGGATTTTCTAGGATCTAACCCTTATGGAGCACATCACCAGGTCTTTTTCCTATGGAACCACAGGGTGGGTTTGAACCACCAACTTTTTGATTAGCAACTGAACACTTTACCATTTAAACCACCAAACCCATTGCCTTCTGAGTCAATTCTGCTTCATAGCAATCCTGTAGAACAGAGTAGGACTGCCTGATAGGATTTCCAAGGTATAATTTTAATGAGGGAGCTCTGGTGGCGTAGTGCCTAAGGTATTTGACTGCTAACCCACCAGCCACTCCTGGGAAGGTAGACTGAGCAATCTATTTCCACAGAGATACTGCCTCAGAAACCCAAGGAGGGATTGCTATGAGTTGGAGACAACTTGATGGCATATAACAACAACAATAACAACAATTTTAATGAAGCAGACTGCCTCATCTTTCTCCTGTGGAGTAGCTGGTGAGTTCAAACCTCCACCTTTTAGGTCAGCACATGTGCACTTAACCACTGCACCATCAGGGCTCTTTATATCAGGTCATTGAGAAAATATCTGCAAAGTCACAGACCAACTCAGCAGCAGAAATGGGACTGAAATAATTCGTGACTTTACATCATTTCTATGAAATAATTCATTTGTGACTTTACATCATTTCTAGAACCATATCAGGAGTAAAATTTTCTATCTTTCCTCATCTTTGTTGAAAAATGAAGAATTTAAAATACTAGTGCCAGAAGAATCACTGATCCATCATGTTAAGGAAAATAGGAGGAGCAGTAGAAATGGTTCTCTCTCTCTCTGTAGTTGTTTTTTTTTTTTTTTTGGTAAGCAACATTAGCATCGAATTATTAACAAAAAAGTAATCTTTTCTGAGTTTTTCCTTATGCTCTGATTCATTTCTGTCTCACAAATTTTCACATTGCTTATAATTTCATAGCTGAGTGTTGCAAATAATGGTTTATATTTATAAGGCAAATTCATTCATAGAAAAACAATGATTCTTTAAGGTAATGTGGAAACAGTGAACCTACTATATTATGCTTCACTCTAGGAGCCAAAAAGAATTGATGTATAATGTTTAAGACTTAAAAGATTAGAGAATGAAGAGACATTAAAGGATAATTTAGTTCAAAATTATTAATTTACAGACAAGAATAACCAAAGCCTACTAAAGAAAAAAAAAAATGACTCACTCATGGTCACATAACCTATTTATATTTTATTTGGAATTCACATCACAGGCTTCTGTGTCAATTAAATCTGACAAAAAATAACTTAATCCTTGCCATGTCCCCAGGCCAATAAGGGATGAAAATCTGAAATGAGAGCAGCCTTTACCCTAGAGTTTACTCTTTAGTAGGCGAGTTAAGCCTTATACACAAATGACTTTTGATGTCCTTTCAGTGTGAACACTGCAAATCGCTATAGAATAAAGTAGAATAAGGAAAATATTTTTGCATAAATTGCAAAAATGTGTTATTTGAATTAATGTAAATGACATTCATACCCTAAATGTACATCAGATTTTGTCATTTTAAGATGAAGGACAAGTGAAACCATAGAGGGAAACTTTGGGACACGTGCAGAAGAAGGAAATTCTCTCATACAGAGAGCATTAGTGGGAAAGAGACTTTAAAATTAAACAGGGGTAGATTTTGAAATGGCCTGAAGAGCTAGGAGTCTAGGAAGTCGATTTCTTGCATCTCTCCATATGTCTATGTGCGACTGTATGCCTAAAAACTGGACTCAATAATCTCACTTAAATATACCATCAACTCTTTTGTTCTTTCTTTAGATTTTCACTTTAATACTCAGAATATGACTTGACAACAATCTATTTAAGATTCTGCTTAGAATCCATTCGTTTGATAACCAGGAAACCAATCCCATAGCTGTAAAGTAGATTTTGACTCTTGGTGACTCCCAAGTGTTAAATAGTAGAACCAAGTTCCACAGGGTTTTCTTGGCTGTCATCTTTATGACAGTGTATCAGCAGGCCTATCTTCTGTGGCACTGGTGGATGGGTTGAAGCTGCCAAACTTTCATTTAGTAATTTAGCACAAACTTATTGTACTACATAGGGACCCCTTTTAGTCATTTGATAAGCAGACTTTGATTGTGTGCTTCATGAACCCCATTGTGTTAGGTTATGAGAATATAGAAATACATCCAATATGCTTCTTCAAGGAACCTGTTGACAGCTATGTGAGTACATTGGTAAAGTACAATTTAATAAAACCTAAAATGCCGTTTTGTATAGATGGTTGGAAAACTATTAATTTTTCCTGGGAGACTTCCCAGAAAAAGTTATGTGTAATTTAATACTTCAAGAAGGAAGAGGTGTTTTCCAGTTGGATTAAAGGGAGGTAAAACTTTCTGACATAGCAATTTAAAAGGGCATGTGGGAGCGCCTGAGTCAGATTAGAATGTACTATTGAGATGATAAGGCAGGGTTGCTAGGAATACTTGTATTCTGCCCTTTTCCATAAGGATTCTTTTTCCCTAAGGTCTCTGAAGAGAAGAAATTCACAAAAGAAACAAAGGCCAGTAAGTATAGACTTTATTCGCTAGGATTTTGACTCCCACTCCCAGACTGTTATTATTTTTGTTACCTGACATTGAGTTGGTCCCCAACTCATGAAGACTCCATGCACTATTGATCTACATGCTGCCTGGTCCTGCTCTATCCTCATGCTTGGTTTCAGACAGGACTGCTGTGATCCTTAGAGTTCTCATTCACTTATGTTTGGAAGTAGATTGCCAGTCCTTTCTTCCTAATCCATCTTTGTCTGGAAGCTCTGAGAAATCTGTTCAGCATCCTAGCAACACATAAGCTTCCACTGACAAACAGGTGGTAGCTGGGCATGAGGTGCATTGGCTGGGAATTGACTCAAGTTTCCTAGTTGGAAGGTAAGAATTTTACCAACAGTGCTGCCCTGGTACTCTATTAAACTTTCTTATATAGAGAGGGTCCTTTTATCTGGCCTAGAGGCCTCATTATGAATCAGTGGTGATTCAATAGACCTGGGTTCAATTCCTGCCCAAGGCACCTTATGCACAGTCATCACTTGTCCTTCAGTGGAGGCTTGCAAGTGGCTATGATACTGAAGCATTTTCACAAGCCTCCAGTCTAAGATGGCCTAGGAATAAAGGCGTGATCATACACTTCTGAAAATCAGCCAGTGAAAAACCTTTGGTGGATCCCCAACTGACCATGTGGAGATACAAGAAGGGTCTTGATTTACGGACCAACTCAGTGGTATCTAACCGCATCAGAGGCCTAACCTGTTTTTCTTGCCAATAACTTCAAATCAGAAAGTTAGACTTTATCCTTCAAGGAGACCAAAAGCTATTCCTGTTTTCACTAGAGGAATAGGACTTAAGATAGCCCCACTGCCCACAGCTTAGCACTGAGATGGCTAGTCACAAGGCTTCTCAGGCAAAGAAGTTAGCTTGAAGCCCAGATGAGTACAAAGAAGGAAGAGAAACCCATTAAAGGAGAGAGGAACCTATTTGGTAGGAGCCCAAGACCCTTACTGTAGCCATATCTGAAGTATGAACTGAAATCCATATAGCTGATAACCATCTCTGAATTTTTATCTGTTCTACATCTTTTTTGCAGTTATCAGATTTGTAATTTAGGTGGTCCCAATGGAAAGGTTATACTGTTTTAAAAACTAGTAGCTGTAATTTCTCTAAATATATTTAAGTTCTCCACAATATCAGAGTTTGGACACTTTTGTCAAAAGGTGTTTTCTCCATTGCTTACCAGTTCAGAGTGGTGAGGCTGGTGCCTGTGAGTATCTTTAGCCTCACACAACCTCCTGAACATATTGGGAAATTCAGCATAAATAGCTATTGGACCATCATGCCACAGCTAATTCAGTGCATTACAAAAATTAAACTGCTGCAAAACCCATCGACATTTACTGTAAAGATGACTTTGTAGAGAGCCTTAAAAATTTAATTGGCCAGGATCTGATTTGTTCTTATCACTTAGCTGAATATTTCCAATTTGAGTGAGTTTGAAAATTAGAATAAACATTTGCTTCTTGGTTGGCTTCAGTGAAAAACTAAATTCACTATTTATTTGCCAAAGAGCTAAGATATAATAAACATGTAATATAAACAATCAATAGAATCTATCCTATGGCCAACTTCAGTTTAATTAATTGGGGCTTCCTGCCAAGCTGAAGCTGAAATGTGGATTCATTCCCTTTTCAGGGAAAATATGTGTCGGGGTTCTTGGGATACGGGTTTGTTACCACCTCTGCTGCAGCAGTGAGACTTCATAGCTTACATTTGTTCTTTACATGAAGATTTTACTCCAATGTTTTTATTACTTCTTAGATCATGTAGACTATTTTCAGCTATTAATTACATGTATTTGTGGGATTGGCAAATTATCTTATCAATCACTTTTAGTTATTTATTATTATAATTGATAGTAATTCTCATATATAGAATTCACCCCCTTAATGTGTACAGTTCAGTGGTTCTTAGTACTCTCAAAGTACAATCACCACTAATTCCAGAAAATTTTCATTACACCAAGAGAAACCTCACGCCCATTCACAATTACTTATTAGTCTCTTCTTCCCTCCAGGCCCAAGCAATTTCTTATCTACTCTATTTCTATGAATTTGTCTACTCTGGAAAGTTCATGTAAATGGAATCATACAATATGTGGCCTTTTGTGTCTGGCTTCTTTCACTTAGTATTATATTGTCAAGGTTTATCCACATGATTGTGTATCAGTACTTCCTATTTTGTGACTGTATTAATATTTCATTGTATATGTGTAGCACATCTAGTTTCTCTATTCATCTTCTGATGACATTTGGATTGTTTCTACCTTTTGGCTATTGTAGATAATGCTGCAATGAACACTGGTGTATATGTCTAACATTTTGAGAAACTGTCCAACTGTTTTCCACAGTGACTGCACCAGTTACTTTTCTATCATAGATGGACAAAAATTCTAATCTCCTGCATCTTCAGCAATGCTTTTTTATTGCCCCCCTGACTTTTTTTTTTTTTTTTTTTCTGGTAATAACTATCTTAGTGATATGAAATTGTCCTCATTGTGTTTTTGATTTGCATTTCCTTAGTGACTAATGTTGAGCATCTTTTCATGTGCTATTTCTTCTTTGGAGAAATGTCTGTTCAAATCCTTTGACCATTTTTTTCATTGGAGTAGACCTACTCCTCACTTGTCAACTATCTTGTAAACCAACATTTTACATTTAAGACAATAGTAAAAATCTACTGTGTATTTTGTGCATTAACCACACATGTCTGGCAGTAATGAATGCCAGGATACAAGGCAAAAATAACGCTAGCTGTGATTGTTAAGGTTATGTATCAGCTTGGCTGGGCCATGCTTCTCAATGGTTTGGCAATTATGTAATGATGTAATTTGGCAGTTATATAATGATTAATTATCTTACATTTTGTGATCTGATGTGGTCATCCTCTATTTTCACATTATGCCAATGATTTTCACGTAACAACTTGCTTTTTGGAGCCTAACCATATCGATGAATGAGGAGTGGTTGTATTTATGTATTTAATATTGAACTATTTACATAATCAGGAGCTCTGGTGGTATAGTGCCTAACGTATGACTGCTAACCAGAAGGTTGGTGTTTCAAACCCACCAGCCAGTCCTCAGAAGGAAGGTTGAGCAATCTACTTCCATAGAGATACTGCCTTGGAAACCCAAGGAGGGGTCACTATGAGTCGGATCCAATTCCATGGCAGTGCATATTTACATAATCAGGATACTAGAACCTTATCAAATATATGATTTGCAATTATTTTCTTCCATTATTTCTTTTTTTTATGATCAGATTTGATTTTCAAACTTACTCACACGTTTACTGGTATAGCTTGGCTTCCAAAATTTCTATGCAGGCTTTAAGGTCCTTGGGTGGCACAAATGGTTTGTTCTTGGCTGCTAACCTAAAGGTCAGTGATTTGAAGAATCCATCCAGTGGCACCATGTAAGAAAGGCTTAATGATCTGCTTCTGTAGAGACTGGATAGAGCTGTTCTACTCTAACACATGGGGTCCCCATGAAGCAGAATTGACTCAACAGCAATGGGTTTAATTTATGTTGTTGTTGTTGTTGTTGTTATGTGCCATCGAGTCGGCCCCGACTCATAGCGACCCCTCCTTGGGTTTCCAAGGCAGTATCACTACAGAAGTAGGAT
>NW_006921619.1:18934149-18938658 GCF_000298275.1 Orycteropus afer afer | reverse complement strand
ATATATTGTTGTTGTTGTTGTTGTTGTTATGTGCTGTCGAGTCGGCCCCGACTCATAGCAACCCCTCCTTGGGGTTTCCGAGGCAGTATCCCAATGGAAGTAGGATTGCCCAACCTTCCTTCCGAGGAGTGGCTGGTGGGTTTGAACCGCCAGCCTTCTGGTTAGCAGTCAAGTGCTTTAGCCACTATTATCTTAAAATTAGGCTTTAAGATACCTCTGACAATATTATCACTTTATACAATGTCTCCCACTATTGTTATTACAGTATGAATACATATATATTTTACAATTATTAAGCCACAAGACTTTGGCTTAGTTAGTAGACATAATTTGTATTGTGTTGCTACTGTTGTTAGGTGCAGTCAAGTCAACCCCTACTCATAGTGTATGTACACTCATAGTGTGTGTATGTACACTCATAGTGTATGTATGTACACCAGAACGAAACACTGTCTGGTCATGTGCCATCCTTATACTCCTTGATATAATTGAGCCCATCATTGCAGCTACTGTGTCAATCCACCTCCTTGAGGGCGTTCCCCTTTTTCACTGACCCTCTACTTTACCAAGCATGATATCCTTCTCCAGGGAATGGTCCCTTCTGACCACTTGACCAAAATCGGTGTGATGAAGACTGGTCATTCTCGTTTCCAAGGAGCATTCTGGCTGTACATCACTCAGGACAGATTTGTTGTTTTTCTGGAAACCCATGGTACTCTTACTATTCTTCACCAATATTCATCTGACAGTTTGTCATGCTGTGGTGGTTTGCATGTTGTTGTGAGGCTGGAGGCTGTGCCACCAGCATTTCAAATACCGGCAGGGTGATCCATAGTGGACAGGTTTCAGCAGAGCTTCCAGACTAAGACAACCTGGGATGAAGGAAGGGGCCATCTACTTCTCAAGAAATTGGCAAGTGAAAACTTTATCAATAGCAGTGAAGCACTGTCTGATTTATTTCTATTGTACACTTGAAAATTTGACACTTTGGTCACATTTGTCCATTAACATTTTATTGGTCATATTTTTATTACTTTATATAAAATTAAATACAACATCAACACAGGAGAGAGATAAACGTAATGGCTGATTCAAAATGATGTTGTTTTTTTTTTTTCAATGATTCAGTACAAATAAGAATTTTAAAAGTACTCAAAAGTCAACATAAAACATTAGACAGTTATTTTTTCCAAAAAAGTTCTAAAGAATTTATTTGTTTGCTTTATTACATCGCAACCTGTTACTCTATCCTATAGAGTTGCTACGAACCAGCTGATGGCAGCAGATTATAGACCCAAGTAGAACTGCTCCATAGGGTTTCCTAGACTGTAGTCTTCACAGAAGCAGACTGCCACATTATTCTCCTATGGAATGGTAGGTTCCAACAACCAACCTTTTAGTTAGCAGCTGAGGTCTTTCACCACTGCACTACAGGGCTCCTGCTGAAGTACATTGGATAGTCCAAAAGGTCATCTTGCACTGGTAACATAGTATCAAGTATAAAGAATTTCGGATGTATCTGTCTTTGTTTATTATGACAGACTTGAGGTTAAGAAAAAAAATGTATGGCCAAAGGAATCTTTTAAAATCACTCTCCAATAACTTCAAGCTCTTGGAAAATGAGTTAAAAATTACTCATCTCAGATATATTATTTAATTAAAAATCCTGCTCATTGCTTGAAAAATAACTTGAGTGTTTGGAGATAAGAAATGCAATTGAGAATCTTTTAAAATGGTGAATTTGGTGTTTGTATAATTTAATCACTGATTCTACTCACAAACTTCTAGCTTCTTCTGATACTTGACTATGATCATATGAATACGGCTTTTATTTGAGGATAGTGCAGATAGTGCTCAAATTTGTTGTTATTAGGTGTAGCTGAGTAATTTCCTACTCATAGTGAACCTGTGTAGAATAGAATGAAACACTGCTCGGCCCTGCACCATTCTCACAATCATGGATCTGTTTGAGCCCATTGTTGCAGCCACTGTCAGTTGGTCTCTTTGAGGGTCTTTCTCTTTTTCACTGACTTTCTACTTTTCCAAGCATGATGTCCTTCTCCAGGGTCTGGTCCCTTCTAATATCATGTCTAAAGTACATGAGACTAAGTCTCACCATTCTCATTTCTAAGGAACATTTCTGTTGCATTTTTTCTGAGGTAGATTTCTTCACTTTTCTTGGCATTCCATGGTACGTTCATTATTCTTTGCCATAATTCAAAGGCATCATTTTTTTGGTCTTTCTTATGCATTGTCCAGCTTTTGTATGCATATGAGGCAACTGAAAATACCATGGCTTGGGTCAGCCACACCTTAGTCCTCACAGTGACATCTTTTGCTCTTTAACACTTAAAAGAGATCTTTTATACCAGATTTTCCAGTATAATAACTTATTTGATTTCTTTTATTTTCTTTCTTTTTTAAAATTTTTTATTGTGATTTGGGTGCAAATTTACAAAGCAGATTTGTCTTACTCTCAACAGTTTATGCATGTTTGGTTACCCAGCCCTGATTAAAATCCCCAACTATAAAAAAAGCTCCTCCCATCTACTCTCTGTAATGACCCCTTCTCTATGCCCTTCTTATTAATGCATTCCTGTCTGTCCAGCTTTCGCTCTATGTGAATCCTCCCCTTCTGATGTCTCATTGTTGATTGATCTAAGAGGTGCATCTTCCTAGGGTACCTTGGTATATCTTTCTAGGGTAGGTGTTTTGTTTGTAGATCTTTCTACTGTTGGGCTGAGAGCTAATCCATGGAAGTGAGTCCATTTCTAGGCTCAAATGATAACCTAGGGCCATACTAATAGTAATAAAATGACAGTAATTCAGGACATTTTTTTGTTTTTGATTGCTGTTTCACATTTTTCCTCCCACTCTATGCAGAATCTCCAATTTTGATTCTTTTCTGAGTGGTTGGCAGTGGTAGCCAGGCACCATCTAGTTCTTCTGGTCTCAGGGTTATGAAGGCTGAGGTCCTTGTGGTCCATCGTATCTTTGGACTGTTTCCAAATGACTTTGATTTTCTTCACTTTTCTTTGCTCCAGATTAGAGAAGACCAATGGTTGCATCTCCGATGGCTGCTTGAAAGCTTGTAAGACCCCAGTAGCTACTCACCAAAGTAGGATGTAGAACAAGATTTTTATATACTATGTTATGGCAATTAAACATGATACCCCCCCAAGACTATGGTCCTCCGCCCACAGGCCAGGTTATTCTCTCCCTCAACGTGTTTGATTGTCCCTGAGAAGTACTCCAACCTTGTCCTCTGTTACCTGTAATATATGTGGATAATTTTGTAGCAGAAGTTTGATTTCTTGACTGCTGTATCTATGAGCATTGATTGTGAATCCAAGGAAAATGAAGTCTTTGACAACATCAATCCTTTATCCATTTATGATGATGTCTGTTGCTTACTGATCTAGTTATGAGGATTTTTGTTTTCTTTAAGTTGAGGTGTAACCCATACTAAAGGTTGTAATTCTTGATCTTCATCAGTATGTGCTTCAAGTCCTCTTCACTTTCAGCAAGCAAGGTTGTGTCATCTGCATATCACAGGTTGGTAATAAGTCTTCCTCCAATTCTGATGCTCAAATTAGAATAACTCACGTAAAGAGATGAGCAAGGTAGGGTGAAGGAAACATGTAAGAATAATCTGGTGTGTGAGAATTAGAATGATTTGGAATGTTTGGAATATTTTGGAATGTTCCTTTAATTATAATCTGTGTTGTAATACTTCATAAAGAATGTTGGACATCAGTAGAAAATACTTTCAATGTGACATCAAGTAACTCATTCTCTTTAATGTGAAGAAATAGCAGAAAAAAATCCTCTGAAATGGTCTTTAGTAATATGTACTCAAATATTCAAATTCTTATTAAGGTTTGATCTACTTCTCATGGTATATCTCATCAAACCTCATTCACCCTCACAAAGCCCATCTCTTTGGCCCATGAAAAATTAACAATTCAAGATTCGTTTTTCCAGTTGAGTTAGGACAATTCATCTTGAAAATGAAAAGGCGTACTACTACAGAGTGAATATATGTCTATTACCACAGAGATAGGTCAGTATTTTATTAAAAAACAATTAAGAGAAGACAAACCAGGAAGACAATACTATAATTATATCCTTGAATTAAAATAGAGTAGAAATGGGGCTTAGATCTTTAGATTTTATAATTTGTTTTAATATACTTGAGATACATCACTTCCACATTTTCTTCTTCCCTTCTCCCTCTACCACATGATTTTAATCAATTTATGTAAATTTGTTGGAGTACAGTTCTTCATAGTATCCTGATATTATCCATGTTATTTCACTTGGTTCTGTTGTGATGTTGCCCATTTCATTTCTTATATGTGTATTTTGTATTCTCTCCCTCTTTTCCTTTGTTAAATTTGCCAGTGGTTTGTCAATTTTATTAATCTTTTCAAAAACCCAACTTCTGGCCTTGTTGATTTTTTCTATTATCTTTCTGTTTTCTGTTTCATTGTTTTCTGCTTGAATCTT
>NW_006921619.1:18919545-18929999 GCF_000298275.1 Orycteropus afer afer | reverse complement strand
TGTTTTCATTCTTGTTTGATTCAATGAATTTTTGAATTTCATTTTTTCTCTTACCCAGTCTTTCTTAAGGAGGCACTTGTTCAGTTTCCATATGTTTACTCTTTTTCCATTTATCTTTCTATTGTTGGTATCTAATTTGATAGCATTGCAATCTTAGAAGATATTTTGCAGTATTTCAATGTTTTTAAATTTATTAAGACTTGCTCTATGGCCTAAAAGATGGTCTATCATGGAGAATGTTCCATGTGTACTGAGAAAGAATGTATATTGTGCTGTTTTTGGATGAAGTGCTCTGGAGATGTCTATAAGGTCAAATTTGTGGATTGTATTGTTTAGTTCTTCTACATCTTTTTTGAGTTTCTTCCAGTTGTTCTATCTTTCATTGGATGTGTTGTATTAAAGTCTCCTACTATGACTGTAGAGTCATCTATTTGTCCTTTTGATTCTGTTAAAGTCTGATTTATGTATTTTGGGACTCTTTCTTTGGGTTCATAAATATTTATTATGGTTACATGTTCAATTGATCCTTTATTCATTATATAATGCCCTTCCTTGTCTTCTATGGTGGTTTTTGTCTTAAAGTCAATTTGATCAGAAATCAGTAATGTCACTCCTGCTCTTTTCTGGTTGCCATTTGCTTGATATATCTTTTTCCAACCTTTGATTTTTAGTCTATTTTTGTCTTTGTCCCTAAGGTATGTCTCTTGTAGACAGCATATTGATGGGTTATATTTCCTTATCCAATCTGCAAATCTCCATCTCTTCAGTGCTGTCCTTAATCCATTAAAATTCGGTGTAATTATCGACAAAAATGAATTGGTTGCTGTCATTTTGTTGTGTGTTTTTTCATGGTGTTCCTCGTTTCTTTGTTCCATATAATTTTCTGTGCTGAGCTCATTATGTTTATGAATCATGTTATCATTTCCTTTGTTGCTATTGTTTTAGGATTTTCTTAATATTTGTGCTTGTCTTCTTTTTTATTGTAATGTGAAGTTTTATCACTTTTCTTTGACATTACCCTGTGATTTATAGTTTTCTCTCCAAGTTTAGAACAGTGAATTCTATCTTGCAACTATCTTGACTTTCTCACCATTTAGAATTTCTGTAACTACACTATTTTTTTTTTTTTTCCTATTTTTTGTTTTGTAGCTCTCCTCATTTGCCAGTTGATATCTCTGGTTCCATTTACAATCTTGTAAGCTTATTTTACTTTGGATACTTCCGTAGCTGAGTTGGTTTCCCAGTCATGTCATCTTGTGTATTAATAGTAGGTTGTTGTTTGCTATTTATTGGTTCTCTGTCCAAAGGACTCCCTTTAGTATCTCTTGTAAGGTTGGTCTGGTTTTAACAAATTCCCTTAATTTCTGCTTATCTGGAAATATCATAATTTCTCCATTCATATTTGAGGGACAATTTTGCTAAATATATGTTCCTTAAGGAGCTCTGGTGTAGTACCTAGGGCACTTGACTGCTAATCAGAAGATTGGCAGTTCAAACCCACCAGCCACTCCTCAGAAGGAAGGTTGGGCAATCTACTTCTGTAGTGATACTGCCTCTGAAACCCAAAGAGGGCTTGCTATGAGTTGGGTCTGATTCGAGGGCACATAACAATAACAACAACATATATTTCTTGGTTGGAAATTTTTCTCTTTCAGGGTTTTATATATACCATCCCATTGCCTTCTTGCTTGCATGATATTTGCTGAGAAATCAGAGCTCATTCTTATTGGTTGTCCTTTTTACGTAACTTTTTATTTTTCCCATGCTGCTGTCAGGATTCTTTCTTTGTCATTGGTTTTGATGAGTTTGATGATGATATGTCTTGGTGATTTTCTTTTGGGGGTCTATCCTGTTTGGAGATTGTTGGACTTCCTGTATGGACATACTCTCATCTTTCATCATATTTTGGAAGTTCTCTTCCAACAAACCTTTTTGGTTTTCTTTCTGTCAGTGGTTTTCTTTTTCTCTTCCTGTTCTGAAATTCTGATTACATGTAGCTCATTCCAATTGATGGTATCCCACATGAACCTTAGGCTTTCTTCATTTTGTTTTGATCATTTTTCTGATTGATCCCTTTCCAAGAAGTATTCAGGTATTTGTCTTCAATCTTATTAATTCTGTCTTCCATTGTATCAATTCTACTCCTTTGCCCTTTCAATGTGTTATCTATTTCTCAAAATTTACTATTAATCTTGTGGATTTCTGTCTGTAGATTTGTATCGTTTCTAATGTTTCACTTATTTTGTTATTTGTTCTTGTATTTTCTTCTGAAATTATTCTAAGGTTTTTGTCTGTGTTTTCCTTAATTTTGTCATTGTTTTCCTTAATCTGTCTCTAATCCTTTGAAGATACCTAACTATAATTGTTTTGAATTCCTTATCAGGGAGTTCCAATGATACTTCTTCCTCAGGGATGTGCATCCTGCTTCCTTGTTTCTATTGCTTTGTCTTGCTTATTTGTGTGGATTATGATGGTCTGTTGTCTCTGAGACATTGTGACATAGTTTTATTTAGATATCTGCTAACTGTGAAGAGCAGTTAAGGGTGAGTCAAGCTCTTCTTAGTGGTCATTTATCATTGGCCAGTTTGTGGAGAAGGAAGTTGTGGCTCTCACTCTGTAAGTGGAGCTTCAGGAGGTGCTGGTGTGGTTGCATCATATAGGCAATGAATACTCTTACTCAGTTAGACAAAAACAAAAACAAAAAAAAAACATCAAAAAAGTAAAAGCAAGTGGACAAAAAACGCCACATCAATATACAGGAACAATCACCAAAAAAAAAAAAAGAAAAGAAAAGAAAAGAAAAAAGAAAATAACTCCATAATATTTGGGGAAGGGGCAATAAGAGAAAAGAGAATAATGGAAAAAAAATGAGAAAAATGCAAAAAGAAAAACAAGGAATGAGAAGCAGCAGAGGGAAGAAAAAAATGAGAACCAGGAACAGGGAAGAGAGGAAAAGCTGAAAACTAGAACCTAGAAAGGGAAGAATAAAGAATAATGATTAAAAAAAATACAAACTAATAATAATAATAATAATAATTTTAAAACAGAAAATAACAAACAAATGAACAAAAAGGAAAAAAATCTAGGCAGGGCAGGCAGGGCACCCCGGCTCCATCAGAGAACACAAACTGTTGGCTCAGAAGGTGGGTGGGAGTAAGGGATGGATGCACCTCCACTCACCAACAGGGTGTAGGGTATAAGAGTAACAAGAGGATTATCACACCTTTCCAGTTGTTTTTGTCTAGAATGTCCTTGGGGTTCCCAGCAAGTGGAGCCTATTCTTAGGTCCCTGGAATTTGAGAGAACACTGTCACTTTAAATACCCAAAATGGTCAAAACACTTGTAAACATTCAAAATGGCTGCAACCTCCAGACCAGCTAAAGTCCACAGCTCACCCCATCTCCCTTTTTGCTGCTTCCCTTTTATTCACTGGCCACCAGTGTAGTCCTCCGTGCAGCCCCTTGCTAGCATGGCTGATTTTTAGGGTAATTCTTAGATCCTTCCTCCACTTGGCAACATCCATATCATCTGTGCTGTCAGGATCACTGACAGACTGCAGTTCTGTATGTCTCTTTTTTTGGTGTTTTCATGAAGGTTCTTCTACTAGTTGGAGTTTAGTCCACTTCTGTATCCTTCCTTTCAACGTTCAGGACCCCAGGATTATCTTCTGTATCTGTGTTAATTTGTTCCCCTTTTCTTTGCTGAAGAGGGTCTGTGTAGTTTTTCTGCCTGTTTCACCATCTTACCAGAATTCCTTATTTTGCTTGAATTCTTACTTTAGTCTTTTCTGCTGGAAGAATATTTCAGGATTTTTGTATTTTTTTTTTATGTTGCATTCATACTCCATGGATGTATGGTATTGATATTTTGAAGGTAGGTCAGTATCTTTTAACAATTGAGTCAATTTTATATTTTTGGCTATCTTTCAACATATTTTACTAATTGCCCACTTGACAAAATACATTCAATTAAATAAAATGTTTACATAATCAATTGTATTCTTTGAATTATACCAAATGTTGCATTTTGATATTTGGGTTTGGAATGAGTGCTCTAACAGGTATTCCAAAATTCCAGTCTTTATTCAAATGTCTTACTTTGGAATATCGATTGTTAGGTGCTATAGAATCAATGCTGACTCATAGACACTCCCTGTATTACAGAGTAGAAGTGTCCCATAGAGTTTTCAAGGCTATAATATTTAAGGAAAGGGGCCCTGGTGGCACAGTGGTTAAAGCACTCTGCCGCTAACCAAAAGGTTGGCAGTTAGAACCCACTGGTTGCTCCAGGGGAGAAAAATGTGTCAGTCTGCTTCCATAAAGATTACAGCCTTGGATACCCTATGGAGCAGTTCTACTCTGTCCTATAGGGTAACTGTGAATCAGAATTGACTCAAAGGGAACGAGTTGGTTTTGGCTTTGTAATTTTTATGAAAGTAGACCACCAGCCTTTCTCAAATGAAGCATCTGGGTAAGTTCAAATCAACAACCTTTTGGTTAGCAGCCAACCACTACCCAACTCCTTTTGTGCCACCAATAGATTATGTAGAAAGTACCTAATATATGAATGATAATTTTTTTAAAAGTAAATATCACCTAAGAATTATTATTTAGCTATGTAATACGATTAATTAATAAAAGTTAATAAATTACATTACATAACTGTTCCTTATATAATATTGTACAACGAACATACCTATTTACACTGCCCAAAGTGTTAATAGAATGGTTATTTACTGTCATGGAATTGAATAAATTGAATCTCAATTACAAAATACCTCTTCACACCAAAAGGGCCTGAAATATCCCTCACAATGATTCTACTTGCAGAGATTACCTCAGCTGCTTACCCCTCCCAGAGAACAGAGGTCCCTCAGAGAGAAAGAAAAGGAAAGGAAGGCTATACCATGTAGAGTCAAAAGCCAAGAGGGTCAGTGGAAGCAATAGCTAAAGTTCAAGTCCTGAATTTGAAGTTGTAGTAAACTTTCATACTGTTATTTATCTCTAAATATCAAGATTGTCAGGTTGTAAAACTTAAAGCCAAAGACTCCTCCTGAGCTTAGTATATTGGAGAGTTTGGAAACAAAACCACACTGTTACCAGGTTACTAATTATGCCAAGATTGTCACAAGTTTTATGACCTTGAAGTGGTCAATATATGTCTCTAGTTCTTTGTTATTTCATCTATAAAAGGAATTAAAAAAAAAAAAAATGAGGGGCTCTGAACTAAATAAACAGGTGCCATCTGTTCTTGATCTAAAATCAATCAACAGATGATTCCTTTTACTCTTGGTGTTGTTAAGCAGGAAAGCCTGCCACTTAATAAACATTTTTAGGCTGGCATGATGCCAAGGTACTTTTGCAAATCACTAAGGTAAGGACATAGCAAGTTGGCATTTCATTGAAATTCAAGTAATTTACTTTGAAAGATAGATTATAAAGTACACACACACATACACACACAACCCATTAATATCATACACAATATGCTGATGAGCCCTACATTTTGAATTATATTAAAGAAAACAAATTACATCTCATGGCAATAATTGATTTAGGTCATATTGGTGTCATGACATGACAACATGTAGTTTGCTTATTTAAATCCATTATTTAAATATCTCCAATGCAAATGTTTTGTTTTCACAGCTTCAAAATTTTGACTAAATGTCTTGTATGGATAAATCTTTTGTTAACTTGTTCATGTAGATTTATTTACCACATTTTCAGGGAAAATAAATTTTGCTATTTTATTCTCTTGACAACATAGTCAAGGAATATGATCATTTTAAAATTTGTAGAACTAAAACACGTTATTAAAATACTTAATGTTTCAATAATAAGAAAATTATAAATAAAACAATATATTTTGGTACAATTAAAATTATTACTGTAAGTGTAAAGAGGAATATTTATTCTCTAGGCAGTTAAAAGATACTTATGATAAGTTATAAGAAAGCATCTTACTTTCATATTGTCATAAATTAATAAAATTTTCCTATTGAAATCTGCCAAAGGAGAGGTTACACCACCGATATCATTCTCTTAATTAGCACAAATATTAGTGAAAAGAAATGTCATTTAATCACAGTAAATAATTCTAGAAAATTAATAATAAAAAGCAACTTTATTTAATTTGATAAAAGGAATCTAAAAATTATACAGCAGACATTGTATTCTTATTTTTTATTGCTGTTAGGTGAAAGAACTGCCTCACAGAGTTTTCTAGATTGTAATATTTACAGAACCAAACCATCAGGTCTTTCTCCCACAGAACTACTGGGTAAGTTTGAACCTCAAACCTTTCAGTTAGCAGCCAAGTGCTTAACCATTGCATCGCAATTCTCCTTATGCATCATGTTAAAGAAGAATTACTGAATTTTTTCCTCTGAGACAATAATGCTTACCATAAGCACCATGTTGCACTTCATTTGTAGTTCTAGTGAATACAACTACAAAAGGAAATAAAAGTCAAGGCATACAGAGAGACAAAAGGAATTGTCATTATTCATAGACGTGGTTTTGTAATTAAGAAATTTAAATATCCTACAAATTAAATATTAGAATTTATCAGTGAATATAGAAAGATTGCTGGACACAATGTCAATGAAATTTAATTTGTTTAAATTTAGTGTCATCAAGCAAGTAGAAAATGAATTTAAAAAAGGTAGAAATACTTAGAAATACACCTAACAAAGTTAGTTGAAGACTCTTACAAGAAACTACAAAATATTATAGACAAAAATGAAAAGACCTAAAGAAATGTAATGAAAAACCATGTTCATGGATTGGAAGATATATAAAAACGTCAATTCCCTCCAAATTGATTTCTAAATTATAAATCAGAACCCCAGAATTCCAGCAGTTATTTTTTGTTGTTGTTGTGTTGTTGTTTGCCGTCGAGTCAGCCCTGACTCACAGCGACCCCTCCTTGGGTTTCCGAGGCAGTATCACTACGGAAGTAGGATTGCCCAACCTTCCTTCTGAGGAGTGGCTGGGGGGTTTGAGCCACAGCCTTCTGGTTAGCAGTCAAGTGCCTTAGGCACTATGCTACCAGAGTTTTAGAACACTAAAAGCTAATTCTTTTCTTTGTTTTTCTTTTTTTCCCATCATTCATGTGAGTCTGACTTTCCACCATGGAAACAAATGCAAAGAAGTTAAGGTACTTGGACAGGTGGTTTTTTTTTTTTTTTTTTTTTCCCCTTCCACCCAAGTGTCTAAGGCATTTGACTACTAACCAGAAGCTAGCAGTTCAAATTCACCAGCGACTCCTTGGAAGGAAGACTGGGCAATCTACTTCCCTAGGGATACTACCTCAGAAACCCCAGAAGGGGTCGTTATGAGTCAGAATCTACTCAATGGCAGTAATTTTGGTCTGGTTTTTGGTTTACCCTCTAATTAGCATTTACCCTCCCTTCCCCACCCACCCTGGTAACCATCAAAGAATATTTTTTTTGTGAAATCCTTCTCTTGACTTTTTACAATAGTGATCTCTTGCAATATTTGCCCTTTTGTGGTTGACTAACTTCATGTAGTATAACAGCCTCTAAGTTCATCCATGTTATGGGATATTTTGCAAATTCTCATTGCTCTTTAACATGGTGTAGTATTCCATTGTGTGTATGTATCATAGTTTGTTAATCCATTCCTCCCATGATGGGCATTTAGGTTGTTTCTATCTTTTTGTAAAAGCTAATTCTTAAATTTACATAGGAATACAAATTCCTTAATAATTTAATAAATCCTTAAATTTCTATGGATATGCAAATAGCAAAGAATTACAAGGCAATTTTGAAGAAAAACAGATTTGGAGAAATTGCACTCAGGGCTATCAGGACTTATAACAAAGCTCTAATAATGCTGTGTCCATACAAGAACAGATGAATAGACAAAAAGAAAATAACCGCATCTTTATCCACACATACATGGTCACTTGATTTTTGACAAAGGTGACACTACAGTGCAGTGGGGGGAAAGAATATTCCTTCAGTAAATAGTACTGAGAAGACTAGATTATCATATTTAAAATTATTTTATTTGATCTAGACCTCATATCATTTACAAATAGTAATTTATAATAGATAAATTGTTGAATTATAAAATGAAACTGTTCAACTGTTGTTGAAATGTAACTATAAGCCATAAAGCTGTTATAAATAAAAACAAGAGAATCTGTTAAAACATTGAGGTAAGCTTTCATAAATAGAAAACACAAAGATTGCTAGCCCAAAAAGTTGATGGACTGGGCAAATTAAAATCATGCACGTATGTTCATTCAAAGATAGCTTTACAAAAATGAGAAAGGAAGAGAGAGACAGAGAGAGAGAAATAGCTGTAATACATGTGTGCACCAAAGGTCTCATGTCTAGAATATATAAAACAGAACAATGCTTAAGGTGAAGACAAGCTAATAGAAATAGAGGCAAAAACTTGAGAAAACACTTTATAAAAGTGGATGTATAAATGGTCCATGTACATATGAAAAGATGCTCAACATTTAGTCATAAATGAAGTTTTAAACTAAAATACAATTCACTACAAAATAATGAAATTGGATTAATTTTAAAAATAAGAAAAAATTAAGTTTTAGGCAGGATATGAGCAACTGGAAATCTTGTTCATTGATGGTTAGAAGTGAAAATTTGGAAAACTATTCGACAACATATCATTTAGGAATTCCATGCAAATGTATATATCTAATAGAAATGCATATTTATGTTCACTTATAACTATACATAAATGCTGATAGCAACATTTTTTATTGAAATATTCATCAACATTGTTGTATATTCACACAATGGAATAGTATACAACCATGACAATGACAGATCTCAGCCGCATACAATATTGATGGATTTCACAAACAAATTATGGATTAGAAGAAGTCAGATATTCTCAAAAATTGAACATAGAACTACTAGATGACCTAGCAATTACAGTCTCAGGTATATACTCAAATGATTTGAAAGCAGCCACATGAGCAAACCTATGTGCATCTGTGTTCATTACAGTGTCATTCACAATGGCCAAAAGATGAAAACAACCAAAACGTTCACCAACTTATGAATGGATAAGCAAAATGTGGTAAATACATACAGAGACACATTGTTGTTATTGGTCGGTGCTGTCAAGTCAGTTCCAACTGGTAATAACCCTATGTACACTAGAAGGGAACATTGCCCAGGCCTGCGCCATCCTCACAATCTTTGTTTTGCTTGAGCCCACTCTTGCAGCCACTGTGTCAGTCCATCTTGTTGAGGATATTCCTCTTTTTCACTGAACCCTACTTTTTTTTTTTTCTGTTTATTGTGCTTTGGGTGCAAATTTACAAAGCAAATTTGTTTTATATTCAACAGTTGATGCACATTTGATTTCATGGTCCCAATTACCATCTCCAACAATAAAAAACTCTCCTCCCCTCTTCTCCTTGTGCCCTTCTTAGTTATACATTCCGGTTTGTCCAACTTTCCTTCTGTGTGTATGTTACCTCTCTGGTGTCTCATGGCTGATCTAAGGGGTGCATCTCCCTAGAGGAGGTGGGTGCATCACCTTTGCATATGTGTTCTGCTTGTAGGTCTTTCTACTATTGGGCTGATAGCCTATCCATGACAGTCAGTCCATTTCTAGGCCTGAAAGGGTAACCTGGGGCTGTAGTCTTGACTCGTCTCTCCTAATAGCATGTCCATAGTACATGTCATGTAGTCTCTCCATGCACTCTTATAAGGAGCATTCTGGTTTTCCTCTTCCAAGACAGATTTGTTTGTTCTGGCCGCCCATGGTATATATTCAATATTATTTGCCAACATCATGATTCAAAGCTTTTAATTTTTTGGTCTTTCTTATTCATTGTTTAGCTTTAATATGCATATGAAGAGATTGAAAATACCATTGCTTAGATCAGGCACACCTTAGTCTTCCAAGTGACATCTTTGCCCTTTCAGACTTTAAAGAATTCTTTTGCAGCAGATTTTCCAATGCAATACATCGTCTGATTCCTTGACTGCTGCTTCCATGGGCATTGATTGTGAATCCAAGCAAAATGAAATCCTTGACAATGTTAATCTTTTCTGTTTATCACAATGTTGCTTATTGGTCCAGTTGTAGAGATTTTTGTTTTCTTTGTGTTGAGGTGTAATCCATACTGAAAGCTATAGCCTTTAACCTTCATCAGCAAGTGCTTCAAGTCTTCTTCATTTTCAGCAAGCAATGTTGTGTCATCTGTATATTATAGGTTGTTAATGAGTTTTCCTCCACCCTGATGCCACATTGTTAATGATACAGTCCAGTTTCTCAGATTATCAGCTCATCAAACACATTTAAAAAGTATGGTGAAGGGGGAAATTTGGCAAGATGGAGGACTAGGCAGAAGGATTGCACAGACCCTCTTCAACAAAGAAAAGGGAAACCAATTAACACAGACACAGAAGATAATCTTGGACCCCTGAGCCTTGAAG
>NW_006921619.1:18874788-18898145 GCF_000298275.1 Orycteropus afer afer | reverse complement strand
GAGGTAGGCATTCAAATACAACAAAAGGGTATGGCATAGTCAATAAAATACAGGTAAATATCTTTGAATAGTCAATAAAATACAGGTAAGTATCTTTCTGGTATTCTCTGCTTTCGGCCAAGATCCATCTAACATGATACAATGATTTCTCTTGTTCCTTTCCTCTTCTTATTCTGGCTTGAATTTTTGGCAGTTCAAAGATATTAATTATAATATCTTTCTTTGTCATCTTCAGCCACTCTTTATTACTCAGCCCTAAAGATGCATGAAGTCCTGATGCATGCCACAACATGGGTGAATCTAGAGGACCTTGTGCTTAGTGAATTAAGTCATACATAAGGACAAATACTATATGATATCATTTATATGAAATAAGTGTATTGGAACTCAGAGTAGTTAGTGGCTACCAGGTGTGGGAGGAAATTTTTGCTTACAGTGCATTGGATGTTAATGGTGGTGGGAAAATTTGGAAAGAAAAATAGGGAGAATGGTTATATAACTTGAAGAATGTGATCAATGTCACTGAAATGTTTAAGCAGAAAATGATGAATTACTGTACGTTTTGTTGGGTGTATATCATGAAAATAATAAAAAATAAGAGATCAGATATAAAAAAGTACATACTCTATTATTCTATTTATATAAGTTTAAAACAGGTGAGATATATCTCTGTTGGAAGTCAAGATAGATGTTAACCTTGTGCAGTGCAGTCACTGAGAAGGGCATGAGGGGGTTTTTCAGGTGCTTATAATGTTGGATATCTTGATCTGGGTGCTGATTACAGTTTATAAAAAAATTTACAGTTCAGTTCATGAAAATTAACTGCATTTCATACTCATGATTTTTCCACTTTTCTCTCTTCTCTATTCAATAGAAGCATCTGTATCTTCCTAATGCAACACAGAAAAATGGTCTTGTTGCATTAGGAAGATACAGATGCTTTTACAGCACACATTTTTATCCATATAATTTTTATGTTTTAAGTGATTTATTTAGGACAAATTACTGATAATGAATTTCTAGATGAAAAAACATAAAAAAACATTTTGTAGCTTGTATTGCAGTATTGCCAGAATCTTCCCTCTAAAGAAAACCAGATTTCTATCCAAGTTACGCAGCGAAATGAATGATGCAATTGTATCGCTGCAGTTTTACTTATGTTTTATTTTGCTGTTATTAAAAGCATGCAATATTACAGGAAAAAAATGTTTAAATGTAATGTAAATATTGACTTACTCTTTTTAAAGAAAAAAATTATCTATTCATAGCCTTTGACCATTAATAGGCTAAGAATTTAGCTTCACGTTTAAATTTCAGTCTGCAAAATGAAGACTGTCTTCATCTCAAAACAGAAGGTGTACACTATTTCACACAGTTTCTAGATAGTCATAAACTGAGGAAACAATCTCATACAGTTCCTGTGCTGTGTAATTTTGAGCCCCTACCTGCTGAGTCAGAGCTCATTAAAGAAAGCATTAGGAGGCTGCATGTCTCTCACTGATTGTGTGTGCAACATCTATGAACTTTAATGGGATTTGCATGCACACAGTCAGGAGAGTTTCAATAGGCAAATTTAAAAATAGCCATTTTCTAACTGCAGTGATACACTGCAGGTTTCTCAGTTATATGGAACTCTTGAGGACTAGATTCATTTAGCCTTTGACCTCATTTAGCACAGTATACCCACAGGAAACCTTTATGGCATTTTAAGTGTTTTTGCTCTTGTGTATTACTGCTTACACAAACACAGAGTTATACTTGCCAGCTCAGTTTTTCAGGACATAGCATTTTTCAGTTTTCATATCAGACTTTGGTTTTATGCAGTTACTTGGGTAGTGGAAAAAGAATGATTTTATAATTGAAGTAAGTCTCAAGTTTGCCAGAAATCATTTTTACTTTTATGTTGTTATTAACCAGAATGTTTTTTAAAACCTTTAATTGGAAATTTTATATAAAAAGTAGTATAAACCAAAAACAAACAAACAAACAAACAGACAAACTCACTGCCATTCAGTAGGGTCCGACTCATAGCTACCCCTCCTTAGATTTCCAAGGCGGTACCACTATGGAAGTAGATTGTCCAACCTTCCATCCTAGGAGTGGCTGGTGGGTTTGAACCACCAGCCTTCTGGTCAGCAGTCAAATGCCTTAGGCACTATGCCACCAGAGCTCCCAAAAGAAGTATAGAGGTCTTCCATTTATTTATTTATTTAATACCCTTACCTTCCCCTGAACATTTAGGTGCTGGGTCTCTGTATTTGTTTAAGAAGCCAACCCAGAAAATCTAGGCCTCTAATGCCATCCGGCTTAGTAACAGCAAATTGTCTTTTAAGTTTTCAGTGTGATAGTTGTCCAAGAAAATTATGATTGCTGTGTTCCTCCTCTTATCCTCCAGAGGCTCATTTCAGCTGAGAAAAAAGTAGTGGGTTTCCATCATTAACATAAATAGAGGCTGACAGCTAATGTGTTTAACTGGAGTTTTAAGAAGCTCAAATCAGTTTTTCAGAGGAAACTAATAGCATTGCATATTTTAATTTTTGGTGTGAATTCATGAAATACCTTTGTAAGCATATAAATATTAAAAGCACATCAACATTAAGTAATCAAAACAGACTTATAATGATTCTCAAACATGGTGTGAATCAGAATGACCTGCAGGGCTGGTTAGAACAGATTGTTGGCCCCCAACCCTATAATTTCTGATTCATTAGGTCTGCCTAAGCATTTGGATTTCTAACAAGTTCCTAAGTGATGGTGATGGTACTAGTCCTTTGAGAAACACAGATAAAGATGAAAGCAGTATTTCAGGTATAACCCTACAGTCTCCCTTCCACTATAGAAAGCCTATTGGAATGCAATTTTTTGAATGATGTTATTTTAAGAATAACAGTTAATTTAATTTATTTATACAATAATAATTGAGTAATTGTGGTATTTTATTGGTAGCAAATTTTTATGCAATCTAAAGATACTTAGACACAGTGGTTGAGACTTGCTTTTTCAAAGGGGTACAGAGGAACAGTTCTAATTACTGCTCCTCCAGTTAGACCTTTCTGCTGTCTTTATCCAATATTCCAATGCTTTCTATCCTCATCTCTCACTTTAGCTACTCCTCTGATTCCCGCCCTCCTACCTCACATATTCTCCCTATACAGAACTGTTTAAAGCTCCGCTGTTTCTACGGCACACTCCAAGAGCTTCTCTGTATTTCTCTGGCTGGATCACTGTCAAACAGTCCATCATGATACATGTTTCAGTCATCAAAGACCCCAACTCCCACCACTGTTGTTGTTAGTTGCCAGTGAATCAGCTCTGACTCATGGTGACCTTATGTATAGCAGAATAAGATATTGTCTGGTGTCATCTTTATGATCCTTCTGACCTAGGTGGCTCATCTTCAGAGCACTATATTAGACAATATTCTGTTATAATCTGTAGCATTTTAATTGGCTATTTTCTGGTAATAGATCACCAGGCCTTTCTTCCTATTGTGTGTCAGTCTGGAAGCCCTGTTTAGCATGTCCACTATGGATGATCCTGCTGGTATTTGAAATACCTGTGGTGTACATTCCAGGATCATAGCAACATGCAAGCTACCACAGTACAACAGACTGACAGATGAGTGGCAGATCAATACCACTAACATTCCCTTTTTCTCCTTTTTGAGACAGCTCCTACGTCCTCTGGTTACCAGAAAATTCAAAGGGATAGTATTTAAGTAAAAGAGGTAGAAGTCACTTCATTACAATGCCTTGGTCATTGGGTGGTAGAATGTTTAATGTGCTCAGCTATTAACCAAAATATTGGAGGTTGAATTCATCTAAAGGGATCTCAGAAGAAAGGCTTGGTGACCTACTTCTGAAAAGTCAGCCATCAAAACCCCATGGAGCACAGTTCTACGTTGACACATAAGAAGTTGCCATAAGCTGCAGTCAATTCAACAACATTTGTGTTTCTGGTTTGTGTGTGTGTATGTGTGTGAGAGAGAGTCTTTGAATATAATTTTCATGAAAGTACTTGGCCAAGACATTCTAGAGCTGACATGAGGAAGGAAGCAGGCTGGACTTTTCTGAACAGCCTCTGTGTGTCTTCACCTACAACCCCTGATGCTTCCCTACTGTGGAATGAATTGCTTAATATGGCCCTTCTAGCCACAGTCTTTGTAACACCAGGTGACTGGGAGAGATTATGCAAATGTGAGGTGCTTGTGATCCACCAAGGGGACTTATGTAAGTAAGATGCATGGAATCTCACCGTGGGAATTGGTCAGTTTTGCCATTCAGCTAGGCTTCAAATGAGCCATCCCAGGGGTGAGAAGGGGAATCTCACTATCATTAAGAAAGAAAAGCCAAGAGTTGATCATATTTTTGGACTTGAGATTCCTGCACTGAACCTTCGTGATCCAGGAGACAGAGAGCTGAGAAAGTGAGAAACAGGGAGAAGCAGTAGCAGAGAAAGGTGGCAGCAGAAACAGTAGATCCAAGAGACTGGAACGAGACAGAGTAATGGGCTTCCTAGGCCATGGAAGGAGAATGCTGAGTGCCTTCAGGCAGAAGGCTTGCTGGCAGAGTAGAGTGCCTCTGGACATTTATCAGCAGAGCTCAAAAAAGCTTTTAAACACTTACCTGAGCAGAGTAGAGGCCAGGCCAAGGGGCTGAGGGCCACAGATAGACCTGAATTCAGGCACAGCCCAAGGGAGGCTGAACTATATCCTGAGTGTTCTGATCCTGAATTGTAACCTGTAACTTGTCTAATAATTGTGAGTATTGTCTGTGAGTTCTGTGTGCCCATTGCAATGAATTATTGAATCCAGTAGTGAAGTAAAGAGTACCGAGGAAGGAATGATTTGTATCAAAATTGGTAAAAAGAATTGGAGAGTGAAGCACGTCTGACTTCCACCTCATAAGAATCAGCCTTAGATTGTTGGTGCTGATGGTGATTCTCTCTCCTCATCCTGAAGTTAGAGGAGGTAAGATGCCACCCCCATGTCATTTTTGCACTGACTTTGGAACTTTGGAATGGATTTGTGTTTTAAGTGTGTTCCACCCAGGAACCCCACAGTAAGTAGTAGTAGTTGTTGTTAGGTGCTATTGAGTCAGCTCATAGTGACCCTGTGTACAACAGAATGAAACAGTATCTGGTCCTGCACAATCCTTACAGTTGTTGCTATGTGTGATCCCATCATTGCAGTCACTGTGTCAATCCATTTAGTTGAGGATCTTCCTCTTTTTCACTAACCTTCTACTTTACCAAGAATGATGTCTTTCATCAGAGCCTAGTGCCTCCTGAAAACATTTCCAAGGTATACGAGATGATGTCTCACCACTAAGGAGCTGTACTTCTTCCAAGACAGATTTGTTCTTTCTTTTGGCAGTCCACCATATATTTGGTATTCTTCTCCAACACCATAAATCAAATTAATCAATTCCTCTTTGGTCTTTCTTATTCATTGTCTAGCTTTCAGATGAATATGATGAGATTGAAAATATCATGACTTGGGACAGGCAGACCTTAGTCCTTAAGGTGACATCTTTGCTTTCTAGCACTTTAAAGAGGTCTTTTGCAACAAATATAGTCGATGAAAGTAGTTGCTGTTGCTAGGTACCATAGAGTCAGCTCTGAGTCATAGCAACTATGTATGATGAAACAAACCACTGCCCAATCCTGCACCATTCTCACAATCCTTGCTATGCTTGAGCCCATCATTGCAGCCACTGTGTCAATCCATCTTGTTGAGGCTCTTCTACTTTTTTGCTCCTTTTTACCAAGCATTATATCCTTCTCCA
Organism: Orycteropus afer afer; assembly: GCF_000298275.1. Lineage (NCBI taxonomy): Eukaryota > Metazoa > Chordata > Mammalia > Tubulidentata > Orycteropodidae > Orycteropus > Orycteropus afer. The sequence continues at coordinate 18,892,359 of NW_006921619.1, read as the reverse complement.
GGTGCTGCTCTTTCTGATAACATGACCAAAGAATGAGAAACAGAGCCTGGCCATTTTCACTTCTAAGGAGCATTCCAGCTATGGTTCTTCCAAGACAGATTTGTTTGTTCTGCTGGTGATCCATGATATTTTTAGTGTTCTTTGCCAACACCACAATTCAAATGCATCAATTCTTCTTTGGTCTCCCTTATTTATTGTGCAGATTTCATATCCATATGAGGTTATTGAAAATACCATAGTTTGGGCCAGGCAACTTAGCCTTCAAAGTGACACCTTAGATCTTTAACACATCAGTGAGGTTTTTTGTGGTAGATTTTCCCAGTGTAATGTTATCTGATTTCTTGATTGCTGCTTCCGAGGGCATAAATTGTGGATTCAAGTAAAATGAAATCCTTGACAGTTTCAGTCTTTTCTCCATTTATTGTGGTGTTGCTTATTGGTCCAGTTGTGAGGATATTTGTTTCCTTCGTATTGAGATGTAATCTACAATGAAGGCTGAACTCTTTCACCTTCATCAATAAGTGCTTCAAGGCCTCCTCTTCACTTTCAGCAAGCAGGGTTGTTGTGTCATCTGCATATCTCATTGTTAATGACTCTTCCTCCAATCCTGATACTGCATTCTTCTTCATATAGTCCAGTTTTTCAGATGATTTGCACAGCATACAGATTGAATAAGTATGGTGAAAGGATACAACACTGATACACACATTTTTTTTTATTTTAAACATGCAGTATCCTCTTGTTCTGTTCAAAGATTGTTTCCTGGTCTGTGTACAGTGTCTTCCTGAGCATAATTAAGTGTTCTGGAATTCTCATTCTTCATATTGTTTATCCATTTGTTATGATTCACAGAGTCAAATGCCTTTGTGTAGTCAATAAAATACAGGTATACATCTTTCTAGTATTCTTTGCTTTTGGCCAAAATCCATCTGACATAAGCAGTAGTATCCCTTGTTACACATCTTCTTGTGAATCCAGCTTGAAATTTTGTCAGTCCCTATCAATATACTGCTGCAACTGTTTTTAATTATCTTCAGGAAAATTTTACTTGTGTGTGGTATTAATGATAGTGTTCAACAATGTCTACATTCTGTTGGATCACTTTTTTTGAGAATGGGCACAAATATTGATCTGTTCTAGTGAGTTGACCAAGTAGCTGCCTTTCAAGTTTCATGGCATAAACAAGTGAGTGCCTCCAGTGTTGCATCTGTTTGTTGAAACATCTCAGTGAGCATTCTGTCAATTCCTGGAGCCTTGTTTTTACCAATCAATGCAGCTTGGATTTCTTCCTTCAATACTATTGGTTTTCTGATAGTATACTACCTCTTGAAATGTTTGAAGGTCGACCAATTTTTTTTGGTAGAGTCACTCTGTGTGCTTATTCCATCTTACTTAGATGCTTCCTGTCTCATTCAATATTTTGTCCACAGAATCCTTTAATACTGCAACTCAAGGCTCATGTTTTTTTCTGAGTTCTCAGACTTGAAAAATTTAAGTAGTTACTAAGTATTAATTTTGTGTCAGGTTCTATGGAGGACCCAGACAGGTTTTTGCTCATCATCCCATTTTGAAAGGTCTCTACACAGCTTAAATAGTGGAGTAATAGGTAGACTCCATTCTACACTTCATAGAGACACCCGTCTTATATAAAGTTTAAAGCATTGAGTGAAGTATGAATTATAGTTCCCAATAAAGATATTTCATTTAAATTCTAATTAAAAACCCAAACCAAATGCACTGCTTTTGAGTCAATTCTAACTCATAGCAACACTATAGGCTGGAGTAGAGCTTCCCCATAGTTTTCCTAAGACTGTGATCTTTCCAGCAGACTGCCACATCTTTTTCCTGTGGAGCAGCTGGTGGGTTCAAACTGCTGATCTTTTGAGCAGCAGCCCAGTGCTTCAATCACTGTGCTACCAGGGTATTTTTAAGTTCTAAAGCTGGACTAGCATAGTGGCTAAAGCACTTGACTGCTAACCAGAAGGCTGGCGGTTCAAACCCACCAGCCACTCCTCGGAAGGAAGGTTGGGCAATCCTACTTCCGTAGTGATACTGCCTCGGAAACCCAAGGAGGGGTCGCTATGAGTCGGGGCCGACTCCACGGCACATAACAACAACAACAACAACAAAGCTGGACTATATGAAGAAAAACGTGGTATCAGGATTGGAGGAAGAATCATTAACAACCTGAGATATGCACACGTTACAACTTTGCTTGCTGAAAGTGAGGATGACTTAAGGCACCTACTGATGAAGGTTGAAGAATACAGTCTGCAGTATAGATTACATCTCAACATAAAGAAAACAAAAATCCTCACAACTGGACCAATGAGCAGCATCACAATCAATGGAGAGAAGATTGAGGTTGTCAAGGAATTCACGTTGCTTGGTTCTACAATCGATGCCAATGGAAGCAGCAGTCAGGACATTAGACGACATGTAGCATTGGGAAAGTCAACTGCGAAGGAACTGTTTCAAGTGCTGAGGAGCAAGGATATCTCCTTGAGGACTAAGGTGCTCCTGACACAAGCCATGATGTTTCCAATTGCCTGGTATGCATGTGAGAGCTGGACAATGAATAAGGAAGACCGAAGAAGAGTTGATGCTTTTGAGTTGTGGTGCTGGTGGAGAATGCTGAAAGTACCATGGACTGCTAAAAGAACTAACAGATCTGTTCTGGAGGAAGTGCAGCCAGAATGCTCCTTGGAAGCAAGAATGGCCAGACTTCGTCTCACCTATTTTGGTCATGTTGTCAGAAGGGACCATTCCCTGGAGAAGGATGTCATGCTTGGTAGGGTGGAGGGTCGATGAAAGAGGGGGAGGCCTTCAACGAGATGGATTGATACAGTGGCTGCGATGATGGGATCAAGTATAGCAGGGATTGTGGGGCTGGCGCGGGATTGGGCAGCATTTCGTTCTGCTGTGCATGGGGTCGCTATGAGTCGGAAACGACTCGACAGCACTTAACAACAACAACAACAATAGGGAATCTAATAGTAACTCCGAATTATGGGAATAATAAATAGCATATTGAGTGATAATGGGTAATTGTATGCCCAGATATTTTTGTTTTAAATAAGATAGCCTAAAGCATGCCACCCTGACATTATTTTGTTTTCCTTAAAAACTTGTCTGATTTTTCTATACATTTAGTTAATTTCAGACTGCACTATGCATATTTGTGCTCTCCCAGGGTTGTCTCTAGTTTTAATCCATTAGGTATTGTTTCCCATAATATCATGCAACTTTATGTACTTTTAATGGAGTTTACCTTTAACTTAGTCCATGAAAATGTCCTCTGATATCCTGCTGTTCCCTCAGCCTAGAATGGCTTTCATTTTTTACTACCCCTTAATGGAAATTCTCATTTTTTGAGCCATAACTCAGTTTCCTGCTCCAATTATTCTTTCCACTCACACGTCTCTTATCTCCCTAATGTAATCTTTTCTTGCACTTGATTTTTTTGAGTCATTTTTACCCTCTTCAATGACTAGTAAGGTGCTTTGCATGAATGCTGATCAGTGCTATCTGATGCTATTGTGGTTTTTAATTGCCTTTAAGTTTATTGGGACTCATGGTGACCCCATGTGTGTCAGATTAGAACTGTGCTTCATAGGGTTTTCAATGGCTGATTTTTCAGAAGTACATTACTAGGAATTTTTTCTGAGGTGCCTCTGTGTGGACTTGAACCCCCATTATTTCAGTTAACAGCCAAGTGCACGAATGATTTACACTACCCAGAGACCCCTCAATAAGTGGTTACTAAGTATTAATTATGTGTCAAGCCCTAAGGAGGGCCCTGGCATTACAGAGTGAAAGAAAACCTGGTTCTTCTCCCAGAATTCACAGTGTAAGGGAGGACACAGGTACGTTAACCAAAATGTACGATACAATGGAACAGAGTTATAACAGAGGTAGCTCAGAATGCTTTGACAGCACTAAATAAGGTTCAGCTAATTCTAGGTAATTAGAGAGCACTTTGCATGTGAGCTGAGTGTCAACATACAAAAATCATTGGATAGGCGGGAAAGAATATACCATCTCAAGTTAATGGCATGTACAAAGGCACAATGTTGGCAGTGAACATGATAGTGTATTTGCTGAGGTTCCATAAAACAAAGCAAGGTGGGGGAGGTTTGCAAAAGATGAATTTGCCAATGACATTCAAATGCTTTGCCTTTAATTCTTACCTTTTTTAATGTGTGAACTTCTATAATGGAGATGCAAACAAATGGGAATTAATGAGTGGAAAACAAACCCTACTTGACAAGAATTATCATATCCTTTAATCCCTCATAAATCTCATCACTGAAAACAGAGAGAAATCAATCAGAGTAGTTGAAATTTAAAGCAATGATTTTTTTTTTTTAGAAGTAGGTGTTCATTTCTCATTTTTATTCATACAATGGACATTTATTGATTATCAACAGCTTGCACAACACTGGGCTGGTTACTCTGGAAGGTACAAACATAATTAAAGCAATGTAATGAAGAAAAAGGCAGACACAAATAATAATAAGTGTATTCTCTCACACAGAGAATATGCTCAGTGTGGGAGTGTATTCTTACACAGAAAATGATGATTCACAGCAGGGCAATATGCCTCAAGAGGAAGGCTGCAACCATGGCAAATTTCACATGAAGGGAAGCAGTTGAAATGGGGGCAGGACAACTTAGCCAGAGAAACTGATACAAAAACAGTCAGTAGGTTGTAAATGTGTATTATAGGTTCAATACTCCGGTTGGTATTTTCTTTCCCACCTACCCACTGATTCTTAATCAGGAGACTAATTCCCTTAACTTTCAGGATTACCAAAAAGTAATTTAAAAAATGAAACCCAAACCAGTTGCCGTGTAGTCAGTTGCAACCACAGTGACCCCATGTGTGCTGTGTAGAACTGTGCTCCATAAAATTTTCAAAGCTGTGAACTTTTGTAAACAGATCATCAATCCTTTCTTGTAAGGCACCTGTGGGTGAATTTGAATTGTCAACCTATTGGTTAGTATTTGAGTACTTAGCCATTGGCACCACTCAGTGACTCCTTCAGGACTATATATACTAGTGTTTTTTTTTTTTTTTTTTAAAGTGTAGTTTCTACAGCTGAAAAGCTGCAGTATCTGGAGACTGATAAAATGAGCACTTGAACAAAAAAATAATAAAATTCAATGTGAATCTATCCATAAAGTCCTTCAACCAAAACTTAGAAATATATTAAATAAGCACTGTGTCAGATGGGGTTCTCTAGAGAATCAAAAACAGTAAAGCTTATATAAAGAGAGAAAGAGAAATTTATCTTAGGAAAATGGCTCACACACTTATAGAAGCTGGCAAGTCCAAAGTTCTTGGATCAAACGTCAAGCTGAAAGCTTTTCCCAACTCTCGCAGCTGCAGAGGCTGAGGAGTTTAAGATTGGCAGGCAGTATACTGGCTGTTGACTCCAACGAGTGACGAATCCAAGATCTCCAGGCCGAATGGTGGATTGTTCACTCACAGACAGTTGTAGGAAGGACAGCAGGATCCCGATCCACAGAAGAGTGTCTCTTTTCCCAGGATGTCCATAAATATACTGGCAGCAGGCTACACCCCTATGGAAACTTCCTTTCAATGGATTGGCTGCTCAAAACATATACATGTGGTCCCATCATTGGAACAACCCACATCACAGTTGCTTAAACCACACAGAATTGTGCTCTAGCCAAGTTGACGTATAGCTCTAACTATCATAAGCACCTTATTTTAAAAGAAAGAAAAAGAAACCTTAGCTATGAACTTTTTGAAAGCAGCACATAAACTATTCTGCTCTGCTGGTGCCAATAAGGAATAAATTATTTAAAATAAATTATGTAGATTTATCTAAATAAGAATTAACTAGGACACCATTGTGACAGAGCAGAGACTTCTTCCCCGAATGGCTGCATCAGCAACATTAAATATTCCAAGAAGCCATCCTTGGGTAAGCCTTGTTTGAGGTATTATTTATTTACGGTCAAGCTTCCTTAGGTTTGGAAGCACTGAGGCAATATGCTGACAGTTCAGATCAACAGAACACACTGAGTAAGCTGACCTTTGCTATTCCTTGAGTGAGAAATCTTTATGAGGCCAACTTTTCTCTTTGAAGGCAAAGCCTAGAGGGGAACTGGTACTCAGGTCCTATTACTCAAAAGAAAGAACAAGGGCATGAAATTTGGAGTCAGAAGGTCTGAAATCAGGCTGCAGCTCTATCACTTACAAGCTATTTGTTTTTGACCAAGGCACTTAATCTCTTGGAGGTTTCGTTTGTGCCTTTAAATACAGGAGCAACTATTATCTGCTTTGTCTGCGAGGTTGCTGTGAAGATAACAGAAAGCAAAAGAGTGAAAGTGTTTTATATAATATAAATGATTTCCCAATTCATATTATTATTACTTATATAGTTGAAATCTCAGTAAAATGAAGTGTGATATAACCAGGTTGGAATAAGCCAGGGATCTTCTCATCACACTTTTCTTACCATCTGTTAAAATTATCTGCCTAGAGATCCCATGAGATTTTACTTGCTGATATTCATGTTTCCTTTTTGCTTTTAAGCTTTTCTCTAAAGAGAATCCATTTAAAGTGACAGTTTTTCACTTTTAAGATTTTTACCATTTCCTCAAATTGCAAGGCTTCTCACATTACCCCATCTGGTATTTGATGTAAAATATACACCCCCGCGATGTGTGATGTGCTAATTGTCTCTAGAATATAGTCTCACTATTGTAATTAGTTCTTTTTACACAGCTTCTTCCTGCCATGGATAGTATTTTTCTGAATAATGATAATACGGGACTGTCAGTGTCAGAGCATTGCTTCCAAGAACACGCATCTTCCTAGCTAGGAGAAGATGTGTCCTCTGCAAAAGGGAGCAGCTCTCTTTGCCAACCTCTTGCTACACCCTCTGTGGACGAAGTCTGAAAATGTACCCAGAGAGATGATCAGTGAGATAGGTTTCTGAAGTTGAAAGCAATTATAGTTCTAAAATAATCTTTCATATTACTCAGAAGGGACAAAACAAGCAAAGCTTAAGTAAATTCTCCCAATTTTAATTCAGATCTATTTAGAATTGGAGATTCTGTATGTCTATTTATGGTAGTGTTAAGTGATATCAATTTGGCTCTGACCCACGGAGACCTCATCTCTGTTTATAGGTTTGTTTTTTAAAAAATCTAGTAGTTAAAGATATGATTTATATGCTATACATATTTACTTAACATCTAACTTAAAGTATGTTTTAACTTATGAGTTGCTACTGACTGCTAACCAGAAGGCTGGTGGTTCAAACCCAACAGCCACTCCTCGGAAGGAAGATTGGGCAATCTTCGGTAGAGATGTCGTCTCGGAAACCCAAAGAGGGGTAGTTATGAGTTGGTAACAATTTGAAAGCAGTGTGTTTGGTTTGGTTACTTAACTCACAGAAAGGAAAACATTCTGCAGTGAGCATGGTAAGACTTTATCAATATTCGGTATGGGGAAAAAGATGACCTGGGAACCAGTTTTCTATGAACTGTGAGAAACTCCTTCCAACAATAATTCAACAGAGCTAATGAGAGGCAATAAAGGCACTAAATGAAAAATTACAATACATTGAAATGAATGGTGGAGTTGTAGAGACGTTTCTAGAGGAATTAAAAACTGCGAACTAAGTCTCTTCCAGTGAAAATGGAGAGATTAAAAATAAAGTATAAATTTGGAGAATAAAGTTGACAAGAATTTAAAAAATGTTTAGATGTTCAGGAGGTGGGTAGAAGGAGTAAATGGTAAAGAATAATATAGGTTTGGGGCTTGCACTACTGAGTAGTACCAATAACTCATACAGAAATTATGGTAGAAAATGAGTTTTCAAAAAGAACAAAAGGGTATATCAATAATTTAAACTTTCTGAGATTGATATGCCTTTGGAATATTCAAGTGGAAATATCCAGTAGCTAGTTAAGATATACAAAGTCTAGAGAAAGGTCGGCACTGAATTTACTGATTCAAGAGTCATTTACGTGTAGATGGTAATTAAAACAAGAAAGTAGAAGAGAAAATGAGAAGAGTATGGGAAAATATGTCTGAAGAATAGCTAAAATAGGCAGAGGAAAAAATTAAGTGATTGAGGAAACAGGTTAGAAAAGAACTGAGGAAGAAAGGGTGTTATGGAACTCAATAGAGGAATAATTTTAAGGAGAAAGAGATTGATCTAGTTTCTAGTACTGTTAATTTAGGCAAGGATTACAGAATATTCATTAAATTTAGTACTTGGGATACCTTTGTTGACTAAATGATAGCCATCTATTTCAATAGAGCAGACAGGAATGTCGGGGGCAAGGGCAAAGGATTTGACATAGAAAGGGTAGGTAGAGCAGAGAAAGATGGATCATTGCCTAAGGCATTTGATGGCTAACCAGAAGGTGGGAGGGCAGCTCCACTGAAGGAAAATACATCCTTGGAAACCAACAGGGCTGGCTATGAGTCAGAATTAACTCTATGGCAGTGAATTTCTTTTTCTTTTTCTTTTTCTTTTCTTTTTCCCCATAGGAAGAGGAGAATGCAGTTTAAAAAAGCATTATCATATTTCTGGATAAGGAAAAAAAAATCACTTGAAGATTTCTATGTTGTTGTTGTCGTTATGTGCCATCAAGCTGGAAGCCAAAGGAAAGCAAATCAATGGGAAATAGCTAGAAAATAAAGGAGAGGGAGGAATAATTGGTGGAAAAAAAAAATGACAACAAAAACAAACCTTGCAATGCCAAGAGAAGTTGACATTCAGGGAAGTGGTTAAAACTTAACTTTTAACATAACTAGAGGCACTGCTTTCTGGTGACTGGAGGGAATGACGTAAAGTTGGGTTCCAATATAGATAAATTCAAGGAAGCTGGAAGGGAAATTAAAGGAGTCTGAATGTGTTTGTTTGTATCCAAACATATTTACATGCTAAGAGAAGCTGTTGCTTTTACTTGACTGTACATGTACATAAAATTTGCTTTTTAGGGGAAGAAAATATGTACAATCTATGGTTGATTGAATTTTTCAAAAAGAGTGCCTCATTCATTGTATCTGTTTACTAGAGAGTTGAACTCTTTGTACTTTCCTGCCTTTACGTCTATGATTTTAGACCTGAACTAAGAAATTCACAAACTTATAACTTATCATTTATTTATTCCTAAATCCTTATAGAATTGCTTTCCTTAACAAGTAAAATTTATGGAATCAAAAATCCAATAGTTTCTGATTTAGAAAGACCTTGCTAGCACATTAAAATGATATTGGCAGATAGCTTTCTAGACATAAATCTTAACGTTTTCAAGGAGTACAGATGCATTTGTTTTTATATGAAGAACAATGGCCCTTCAGAGAGGGCTATTGATTTCATTAAGATTTAAAAAGGAATAATGACTGACTAATAATAGCAATGGGTGTGAGAAATGAAACTGCTGTAACTCCTTAATAAACATAAGAACTTAGATTAGGCAATTTAGGTTAAGTCCCCTGATTCCCAAATTCAGTCAAGAGAAACACTCTCTGCAATACCTTCAGAGAAGAGATTGTACCCTGGTCATTTTTGGAACACACTGTCTGGTATGAGGAGAAAAGAGAGTATGGTAAATTGGCTTTCCTTCTATGTTATTATCTACTTCATAATAACAAAAAGGTTTTCATCATTGCTACATTGCATCATTGCTATTCACAAAGGTTTATATATTCATCTATACTCTTTATCCCTAGGGAGCTTTGGTAGCATAGTGGCTAAGGCACTTGACTGCTAATCAGAAGGCTGGTGGTTCAAACCCACCAGCGGTGGTTCAAACCCACCAGCCACTCCTCGGAAGGAAGATGGGGCAATCTACTTCCGTAGTGATACTGCCTCGGAAACCCAAGGAGGGGTCGCTATGAATCGGGTCTGGACAGCACACAACAACAACAAACTTTATCCCCATAGTGTAACCACTTTTAGTTTACTGCATAGGCAATCACTTTTACTGTGAATCTTTTTCTTTGTTTTTGTTCTTGATAAATGTATGTTAAGTAGTAATTTATTATATGTTGTTGTTGTTGTTATTTGCCATCGAGTCGGACCCGACTCATAGCGACCCCTCCTTGGGTTTCCGAGGCAGTATCACTAAGGAAGTAGATTGCCCCATCTTCCTTCCCAGGAGTGGCTGGTGGGTTTGAACCACCAGCCTTCTGGTTAGCAGTCAAGTGCCTTATTCTTTTATGTAAGCATTATGTTTTAAATATCCATATGCTATGTAGTCATCTATCAGTTGCCCTTAACTGCTGCAAAACACTCCATGGTGGGTATCCACCACGTTTTACATATCTAGTTCCTGAAAGATGAAAAACAAGAGTGCCTCAAACCTCCTCCCACCCCATCACATTGAGTATAATCACAGCAAACATTTTGTAAATGTCCCCTTATGGAAATGTACTAGAAATTATTTTGTGTATATACCCAATAACAGAATTGCAGTGTCATTGAGTATGTGCATGTCTAATTTTCCTAAATCATGCAAGATTACTCATGAGAATGGCTGTCCCAGTCTCTATTTCTACCAATAGTGGATAGAGGACTCTATAACTCTAACAATACTGATACTATCCAGCATTCTAATTTTCATCAGTCTAATAAGGATAAAATTACATCTCATTTTAGTTTGAATTTGCATTTCTCTGATTACTATGGATTTTTAGCATCTATTTTTCATGTTTGCTAGTTTTTGTGTTTTTACATCTGTGAATTGTCAGTTTATATCCTTTGCTCATTTTCCATTGAAGTTGTCCTGCTTGTCTTGTTTATTTGCAGTATTTTTTTAGTCATTTTTAGATGTCAAAAATAGTACTTTCATTCTGTCATCGCTCTATTAATTTTGCCCATGGTGTCCTTAGTTGAACCAGAAATCATTAAGTTTTCTGTCATCAATCTCATTAAAGTTTTGCTTTATGGCTTGATACTTTGAAATTTTAATTTCCTCCCACTCATTACATACCAAAGAATATCTCCCACGTTTTTTTCGCATGGGAAGAATTTATAGTAGAGGAAAAGTTTAGCTTAACTTAAAGACATTTTCTATGCATTAGAACTAAGTTTTCTTTCTTTCTTTTTTTAATTACATTGGAGTATAAAAATGACTCACTCACTGTGGTATTTGAGATTCTTGTGAATGGGTCAGCAAAGAAACTTGACTAGATAGTATGGATGGCTCTAAAAGAGAGTGATCGGTGATATTTATTGTTGACTGTCTGAAATATCAAAATAAGTAGAAGTAGAACAACTTTTCTTAATATGGGAATAGAAAACCAAATTCCAATTTATTCATACAGTAGAAATATCCTATTGGAGTTAAGATGAAGGAAATACATCACACTATCGAAACATGAATAAATCTCAAATATAAGATGAATGATACATTTAAATTGCTACATTGCATCATTGCTATTCACATGCAGTGTAGGAGCTCCGGTGGTATAGTACCTAAGGCATTTGACTGCTAACCAGAAGGCTGGATGTTCAAACCCACCAGCTACTTCTTGGAAGAAAGGTTGGACAATCTATTTCCATGAAGGTAACTGCCTCAGAAACCCAAGGATGTGTTGCTATGAGTCTAATCCACTTGAAGGCAGTGAGTTTGTTTTTTTTGTTTGGTTTTATCATGCAGTATGGTATCATTTATGTATACTACTAAAACTCCTAAATCACGTAGTTCGGAACTACAGTATATGTTTTGGGAACAATCTATTTTAGAAATATTGCTACAAATAACGGTAGAGGAGATAAACATAATGGGGAGGATTTAGCTGTATGTGTATTATCTTACTAAAAAGAGAGAGATTTGAGCAAATAAAGCAAAATATTATTAATTTGTAAATATGAAAGAGGAACCCACACATGTTACTCTAGCATGTTATTTTTCAATACTTTTCTGTATGTTGAAAACATATAATAATTTAAAATTATTTTTACAGTGAAAATAGATGAAAAGCTATAAGGAATTACTGAAACAGTATGTTTTGTAAATTGCTCTCAGTTATTGAAATGCAATTGGAGGTGTGTAATAGACCAAGCTATTTTCCTGAGTTTGCCTGCTTGATGTACTTCCACGTAAGTCTCTATGTTCAGACTTTGCATAAGATGCAGCCAAGCCTGAGTTGATGATGTGGAGGATTTCAGCCATTTAAAATTATACTTTCATAGGACATATGAAGATTAGATGCATTAACAAGAAAGTGAAAAACTCAATAGGAACTTATTTTCAAAATATGCAGAAAGAGCTATAAGAAGTCTCAGTAGATATTCTGAGTTTTACATTAAGAAGCATTTAGATGTATAATTGAATATTACAGAATCAGATGAGTTCTTCAAAATGGTGAAATCTACAGGCTAAGGAAACTAGAAAGATAGTTTTGTTTCCTATCATCCCACAGATCTTCAGTTGTTTCAGTCACTGTCAAATATCCAGATTCCTCAGGATCTCAATCCTTCTAAGTATCTATACATGAAAAATTATCATCACTTGGCCCCACCTTGAGATTATCTATGCATTCACTTCTCTGACTCAGTTTCCCACAGATTTCCTCTCACACAAACTATTCCACCATGTCTTTTGAACTCTAAATCAACAAAGCCCTGTCTTTATATAAACATGTCTGTAACTGTCTTGCCCTAATGTCTCAATTTTCCATACAGTCTTTTGGAGGAGAGATTACTTATTTTCTTAAACTTCTTGTGCCTCAGGCTCTAGAAGTGAGTTAGGTCCTCTTCTCTTCCCTTACCGGCTTCAAAACTCTTATTTTATCCAAACTCTTAGTTCCATTATAGGAAGCATAATAAAAACAACAACAATAATAACAACAACAACATAATTTGCACTATAGTTACCTCTACTGTCTAATTCCTGATTATTCATTTTCATTGACTAATGGCCTTAGTTCTAGGTTGATTGTTTTCTTTTCTACTATGTACCATGGTTTCCCAATTTAAATGCTTTTGTCTCTCAGTTCCTAAATTTCACCAGTAATGGTTTTGTCACTCACTTCCTCCATCTATTCCTTTGGTGATATCCAAGGACATTACCAATAATTGCACTACTTGCAAAATCTCAACTTCATATCTTCTGTTCTACCACCCAAACATCTTATCTTCCAGGATCACCTTTCTAGCATTTCTTCAACTTTTTAAAAACTCTATTGAGTTTCAATCCTCCCCTAACTGTTGTTCATCTTCCATAGTACCTTTCTTACAAAATTACAATCACTGCTTTGCAAACACTCCTCCCTCACCTTTCTCTTTCTCTGTTATACTAGCTTGGAAAACCTCCAACTGTAGCTAAATTTAACCATCCTTCACTTCCTGGAAAATTGGACAATGATGGATGAAAGATACAAAATTAACTTGAATGATCTCACTACGATTTCTTGACAACCAATCTCAGATGACTCGTTAACACTACTCGGCAATTCTGCTTTATCTCCCTAAATTTTTTTCTTACTCCCACAAATAACTATGTTGTATCTTTTCCTCTCTCCTCTAAATCTCCATATAAAATTTTCATTTTAAATAAAACTCAGCTATTATCTTTGGCACATATTTCATTGAGAAATAGAAGCAATCAATAAGAGAAATCCCTCATCTTACCTCAACCAATATTCTTTTTTTTTTTCTCTCTTATTAAGTATAAAATGTCTTGCCCTCATCAAGGGTCAACTCTTCCTCATGTGCCCTAGATTCACTGCCACAACTTCAATCTAAGTCATGATCATCTTTTATCTGGACAACTGCAATAGCTTCCTGTTTTTCTCCAAGATTATCCATGTTTTCTTTTCTCTTACCTCATTATAATATATTCACTACTCATTAGTCAGAGTGTTCTTTTTGAAAAATATATCACATCTCATCACAACCACTTAAAATCATCCGATGGCTTTTCATCTTAATTAGTCTAAAATTTATCATCCATATTCTGGCTTCAAAGAGGGAGAGAGAAAGAGTCTCTGATAACCTCATCTTGTTCCATCTCATCTTCTATCAGTCTCCTCATTTTATTCCTCCCCACTCATGAATTCCAAGCTAGTTATTATTTTAAAGTTCTTGTAATGAAAATTTTTTCTTCCATATTCATAAGGATGGCTCCTCCTTGTCCTTCAGAGTTGGCCTTAAACATTATATATTAAGAAAAGCCTTCTCTATCTACCCATTCTAAAAGTAACCAAACTCTAATTTTCTGTTACAGATCTCTTTTAAACTCCCTCATTGAAATACCACCATTGGAAGTCTGAATGAAGAAGACATGGAGAATAGGCCCACAAAAGATTGCTGCCTGTTCCAGAGTTGGAGGTAATTCACAGCTATCACAAAAGTAAGCAAGAAATAAATCTATGTTTTTGAAAAAAAGGAAGTATCAGATGGTTTGTTTCACAGCAAACTCAACTAAATAGCACGTGATATTATTATACCCAAAAGGAAAACCACAGATGTTTCTGAAAATTCACTAAAATTAACATCAATATTGTGGCTGAGAGAGAGAGAAAGTCTCTGTCTACCTCATCTTGTTCTACTTCATCTCCTATCATTCTCCTCATTCTATTTGTATATTGTTGTTGTTGTTATGTGCTGTTGAGGCAGATCTGACTCATAGCAACCCTTCCTTGGGTTTCTGAGGTGGTATCACTACAGAAGTAGATTGCCCAACCTTCTGAGGAGTGGCTGGTAGGTTTGAACCACCAGCCTTCTGGTTAGCAGTCAAGTGCATTAGGCATTATGCTACCAGAGCTCCCATATTTGTACAAGCCTTAAAAAAAAAAAAGAAAGGGAAGTTTTGACAGATTCCAAGATGGCGGAACAGGCAGAAAGACTGCCCAGACCCTCTTCAACAAAGAAAGGGGGCACCAATTAACACAGACACAGAGGATAATCTTGGACCCCTGAGCCTTGAAGGGAAGGATATAGAAGTGGACTAAATCCCAACTAGCAGAAGAATTTGCATGAAAATACCAGAAAAGGAGATATACGGAGCTGTGGTCTGGCAGCAATCCTGATGGCACAGACAGCTTGGAGATTCCTGAGTGGCAGTAGGACATAAGAATTAACCTAAAAATCAGCTTGCTGGCCAGGGACTGCAGGGAGGACTGCTCTGATGGCTGTGGAATAAAAGGGGAAGCAGCAGTGGAGAGGAAGACGGACTGAGCTGTGGACTTTTGCCTGTCTGGAGGAGGCCGCCATTTTGAATGTTTACAAGCAGCTTGACCATTTTGAATATTTAAAGAGACAGAGCTATACGAGATTCCAGGGTCTTAAGAACAGGTTCTGCTTGCCAGTAAGCCCAAGGACACTTGGGACCTGCACAACTGAAAAGGTGGGACATTCCTCTTGTTACTCTTATACCCCACACCCACTTGGTGAATGGAGGTGTGGCAATCCCCCACTCTCATCCACCTTCTGGGCCACAGAAATTCTATCCTACTCAGTGTGCTCGGTTGGAGCCTGGGTGTCCTGCCCTGTCCTCCACCGATTTTTTTCTTTTTCTTTTTCTCTTTCTTTTTTCTGGTGTTTAGTTTGCTTGTATTTGTCTGTTTTAAAACTACTACTATTATTAATACTTTTGTCCTTTTTACTATTATTCTTTATTCTTCCCCTCATAGGTCCTAGTTTACAGCTTTTTTTTTTTTTTTTCTTTTCTGTGTTCCTGGTTAAATTATTTTTTTTTAATTTAAATTATTTTTTTCTCATAGCTAACCCAGTTCGTTGTTTTCCTTTTTGCATTTTTCCCATTTTTTTCTTCATTATTCTCCTTCTCTACCTTTTTTCTCTTAGTGCCCTATCCCCAGATATTGCAGGTTTTCTTGTTTTTTTCTTCTTCTTTTTTTTCTCTTTTTGGTTACTGTTCCTGTCTGAGTACATGGTGTATTTTTAGTCCATGTGCTTTTAGTTTTTTGATGGTTATTCAATTGTAATTTTTGTATAACTGAGTGGGAAACCTCAACAGTCCGCATAAGATACAACTACACCCACACCTCCTAAAACTTCACTTAGTGAGCAAGAACCACCACCTCCTTCTCCACCAATGGGCCAATGATAAAAAAAAACAAAAAAGAGCCTGAATGACCCTTGGCTGCTCTTCACAAACAGTTAACAGAGCTATAAATACAACACCACAATGTCTCAGAGACAACAGACCATCACAGTCCACACAAAGAAGCAAGATCAAGTGGTAAAACAAGGTAACAGAATACAGACCCAGAACACATCCCTGAGGAAGAAGCAGCATTGGAACTCTCTGATAAGGAATTCAAAAGAATTATATTTAGATATTTTCAAAGGATTGAGAGATAAACCAAAGAAAACACAGAGAAAACCTCAGGAGAATTTTGGAAGAAAATACAAGAACAAAATGAAGAAATAAATGAAAAATTAGAAACAATTCTAAATCTACAGACAGGATTACAGAAGATTAGTACTAAATTGTCAGAAATAGATAACATATTGGAAGGGAAAAGGAATAGAATCGATGCAATAGAAGACAGAATTAATGAGATTGAAGACAAATACCTGAATACATCTTTGGAAAGGGATCAATCAGAAAAAAAAATCAAAACAAAATGAAGAAAGCCTAAGGTTCATGTGGGATACCATCAAAAGGAATAACCTATGTGTCATTGGAATTCCAGAACAGGAAGAGAAAACCAAAACCACTGAGAAAATTGTCCAAGATTTGCTGGAGGAGAACTTCCCTGATATGATGAAAGAGGAAAATATATCCATTCAGGAACTCCAACAAACCCCAAACAGGATAGACCCCAAAAGAAAATCACCAAGGCATATTATCATCAAACTTACCAAAACCAAAGACAAAGACAGAATCCTGAAAGGCGCAAGGGAAAAACAAAAAGTTACTTGCAGAGGAAAGTCAGTAAGAATAAGCTCTGATTTCTCAGCAGAGACCATGTAAGCGAGAAGGCAATGGGATGGTATATATAAAACCCTGCAAGAGAAAAACTTTCAACCAAGAATTATATACCCAGCAAAACTGTTCCTCAAATATGATGGTGAAATTAGGAGATTTCTAGATAAGGAGAAACTAAAGGAATTTGTTAAAACCAGACCAACCTTACAAGAGATGTTAAAGAGAGTCCTTTGAACAGAGAATCAAAAATAGCAAATAACAACTGACCATTAATACTCAAGATGACATAACCCAGAAGAAACCACAGCTATGGACATATCCACAGTAAAATGAGCTTACAAAATTGTAAACAGGGAACCAGAGACATCAATTAGCAAGTGAGGACACACTATAAACAAAAAGAGGGAAAAGAGTGTGTAGTTACAGAACTTCTAAATGGTGAGGAAGTTAAAAGAGTTGCAAGATAGAATGGACTGTTCTAACCTCAGGGATAAAATTATAAATCATAGAATAACCTCAAGGAAAAATGATAAAACTTCATATCACAATAAAAAAGAGGAAAAGCACAAATACTCAGCAAATAGTAAAACAATAGCTACAAAGGAAATGGTAATAGGATTCATAAACAATGAGCTCAGCATAGAAAATAATATGGAACAAAGAAACCAGGGA
>NW_006921619.1:18863566-18871636 GCF_000298275.1 Orycteropus afer afer | reverse complement strand
ATCATTAGCTATTAGAGAGATGCAAATCAAAACAACAATGAGATACCCTCTTGCTCCAGCACTAGTATCAAAGCTCAACAAGGCACAAAATAACAAATGCTGGCGAGGATGTGGAGAGATTGAGACTCTCATACACTGCTGGTGGGACTGTAAAGTGGTACAACCATTGGGGAAAGTAGTATGGTGATTCCTTCAAAAGTTGGAACTAGAAATACAATTTGACCCAGCTATTCCATTACTAGGTATACAACCTAAAGAAGTGAGAGCCATGACAAGAACAGACATATGCACACCCACGTTCATTGCAGCATTATTTACAATCGCCAAAAGATGGAAACAACCTAGCTGTCCTTCAACTGAGGAATGGATAACCAAACTATGGTACATGCACAGAATGGAATACTATGGAACCCTAAGAATAATGTAGAATCTGCAAAACATCACATAATGTGGACGAACTTGAAGGACATTATGCTGAGTGAAATAACTCAATCACAAAAGGACAAATATTGTACTAGTCTGTTATTGTAAAAGTCAAGGAAACGTCTATCTATGGAAGGACATTTTCTTTGTGGGTTACCAGAGGTGGGAGGGGAGGAGAGGGAACACTGTTATATAGATAGAGATAAGTATTGATTTGGGTGAAGAGAAGTGCAATGTACTGAATGTGTGATCAATATAGTGGCATTGAGGAAGAGAAAGACATCAAGAGGTACGTGGGAGGTACAGACAACAAAGATGAACCTTTTTGCACATATATTACAGCATTTTCAGTGAAGGCAAACATGGGTATATGGGTGGATAGATGGGTGGACAGGCTGAGCTATTAGGTATGTCTATGAAGCTATGAGTCAGGTCTGACTTGATGGAACATAACAACAAAGCAACAAATGAAGTGGGGAGTATACCCAAGAACATGTTTAGGGTTGTCAGATAATGGTCCTATAAGTTTATGTGTATGATCTGAATTGCTAGGTGTATAGTAGAGCTGACAAGAGGCAAGGATGTAGTCACTGCCCGGTCACAGCCAGCTACCAAGAGGGACCGAGTAGTTGAACCTGTGGGCTTGGGACTATAGTTGCAGGGGACATCAAGTACAATTGACATAACATACTACATAAAACATTGTTCCATCTACTATTGTGGTGAGTAGTGAATGGGATCGTAAAAGCTTGCAAGCTGCCATCTAGATGCAATGATGAATCTCTTTTCGTCCAGAGCAAAGAAGAATGAAGAAAACCAAAAATTCATGCAAACAATTAGTCCTAGCAACTGGTACACCATCAATCTGCAGCCTATATGACTATGAGACCAGAAGAACTAGATGGTGCCAAGCTACTACTGTCAACCACTTGGAAGGGGATCAATGTAGGAGATCCTTGATAGAGAGGGAGAAAAATGTAGAACAAAACTCAAAATCATTTAGAGTTAAAAAAAGGGGTGACCAGGTTTGCTGGTCCGATAGAGCCTGGTGGAACCACTGAGACTATGGTCCCTAGATGCCCTTCAGGTCTGGAATTGAACCCACACCTGTGGCTTCCAGCCACATAGCATAGTGCCTAAGGCACTTGACTGCTAACCAGAAGGCTGGCGGTTCAAACCCACCAGACACTCCTCGGAAGGAAGATGGGGCAATCTACTTCCGTAGTGATACTGTTTCAGAAACCCAAGGAGGGGTCGCTGTGAGTCGGGTACAACTCAATGGCACATAACAGCAACAGTAACAGCAGGTATCTATTTTATCTTCTGGTGTTTGTGCATTTTTATATGTGATAGTCTTTTTCTGCCCTGAATTAGGGCCCCTAAGTATGATCCTAGTTTTTCTTTGATGACCTTTATTGTTTTAGGTTTTAGGTTTAGGTCCTTGATCCACCTAGAGTTCAGTTTTGTATATGGTATCAGATATGGGTCCTGTTTCATTGCTCTGCAAAGGGGTATCCGGTTTTGCTAGCATCATTTATTTAAGAGACTAACTCTTCCACATTTCATGAAATCCCTTTGTCAAAGATCACCTGTTGGTGGATGGTTTACTTCTGGGCTCTCCATTCTGTTCCATTGGTCTATGAGTAGTCTTTATACCAGTACCAGGCTGTTTTAACTACTATAACTGTATAGTAGGTTTTGATATTTGGAATCTGAAACCTCCTACTTAGTTCTTCTTCTTTAGTACTGTTTTATTTATCCAGGGTTTCTTTCCTTTTTATATAAAGTTGTTGGTTAGTTTTTGCATTTTTTAAAGAAAAAAGATGAAATGTGGATCAAGATTGCATCATATTTGTACATCACATTGAGTAGTATTGACATTTTCATGGTGTTAAGTTTGCCTATCCATGAGCATGATGTTGTTGTTGTTAGGTGCCACTGAGTCATCTCTGACTCATAGCGACCATATGCACAACAGAATGAAACATCGCCCAGACCTGATCCAGCTCCATGATTCTTGCTATACTTGAGCCCATTGCCGTGGCCACCAAAGTCTGGCCACTCTCACCTCCAAGGAGCATTCTGGCTGCACTTCCTCCAGGACAGATCTATTAGTTCTTTTAGCAGTCCATGGTACTTTCAGCATTCTTCGCCAACACCATAGCTCAAAAGCATCAATTTTTCTTCATTCCTCCTTATTCATTGTCCAGCTCTCACATGCATATGAGGTGATTGAAAATACCATGGCTTGTGTCAGGTGCACCTTAGTCTTCAAGGAGACATCTTTGCTTTTCAGCACTTGAAAGAAGTCCTTTGCAGCCAATTTGCCCAGTGCTGTACGTTGTCATGATGTTGTTTACTGGTCAAGCTGTGAGGATTTTTGTTTTCTTTATGCTGAAGTGTAATCCATATTGAAGACTGAAATGTTTGATCTTTATCAGTAAGTGCTTCGAGTCTTCTGCAATTTTGGCAAGCAAGGTTGTGTCATACACACATCGCAGGTTGTAAATAAGCCTTCGTTCAATTCTGATGCTACATTATTCCTCAAATAGTCCAGCTTCTTGGGTTATTTGTTCAGCATACAAATTGAATAAGTATGATGAAAGGATGCAACAACGACAAACACCTTTCCTGATTTTAAATCATGCAGTATCTCTTGTTCTGTTCAAATGACTGGCTTTCAGTCTATGTGCAGGTTTCCACATGAGCACAATTAAGTGTTCTTCAATTCCCATTCATCTCAATATTATTCATAATTTGTTATGATCCACACAGTTGAATGTTTTTTCATAATCAATAAAACTCAGGTTAATGTGTTTCCGGTATTCTCTGCTTTTAGCCAAAAAGCAGACAGACATCTGTCTGATGTCAGCAATGACATCCCTCATTCCACATCTTCTTTTCAATTCAGGTTGAATTTCTGGCAGTTCCTTATTTATGTGTTGCTGCAATCATTTTTGAATTGTCTTTAATAAAATTTTACTTGCATGTGATATTAAAGATATTGTCCAATATTATCCACATTGTTGAATCACTTTTCTTTGGAATGGGTAAAAATATGGATCTCTTCAATCAGCTGGCCATATTTTCCAAATTTCTTGGAATAGGTGAATGAGTGCCTCTAGTATTTCATCTGTTTGTTGAAATATCTCAATGGGTATTCTGTCAATTCCTGGGACCTTGCTTTTTGCTAATGCCTTCAGTACAGTTTGGACTTCTTCCTTTAATAGCATCAATTCTTGATCATATACTACTTCCAGAAATTATTGAATATTGACCCTTTTTTTTTGGTATAGTGACTCTGTGTATCTTTTCCAGCTTCCTTTGATTCTTCTTCCATCATTCAACATTTTGCCCACAAAATCCTTCAATGTTATGAATCAAGTCTTCACTATTTCCTTCAGTTCTTTCAGCTTCAGAAATACCAAGTGTGCTCTTTCCTTCTCTTTTTCTAATTGCACATCTTTGTACATTTCATTATAATACTTTACTTTGCCTTCTCAAGCCACCCTTTGAAATCTTCCATTCAGCTCTTTTACTTCATTTCTTTCATTTGATTTAACTACTCTACATTCAAGAGCAAGTTTCAGAATCTGGTGCAAGAGTATATCTAACATTATGTAAGAAGCAGTGACAGATTTACCTTTTTTTTTCCCCCCTCTTTATCAACAAATATCAGCTCTAACTTTTGCAAAGACTGTTTGCCTTGAAACAAAGCACTAGTCAGGAAAAGCAATCTTAGGGAAAACTTGCTCAAATGGAAGACAGCTGTGTCCTATTAAAACAGATGGAATTGCTGAGCCTATTTCTCTCTGAAGTAAAAAAGGCCATTACCAACTAGCAGAACACACATGGCCAATGTACCACAGTGACCAGGTTGCTTATATGTATATATAAAAATTGTAAATGTCATAAAGAGTCCATATCTTGATATCGTGTGTTCCAAACTCTCTCAAATACTAACTGTGAAGTTGTAAACTGGAGTGGTTTAAAGGAAATTATGTCAGATTGCCTGTAGCTTTTAAAAATATCCATTTCAGCAAACATGTCTTGGTGTTCCAAAGGTACACAACTTTCCTGAAGTTAGAGAAACTCTCTTCAGACAATGTGTATGGAAATATGTTTGAGAAGATCTATGTTTTTCAACAATATCTGGGACATACAATGGGCATATGATAGACATTTTAGTTACACACATATTTTTAGCATGTAGGCACAAATTAGCCCAGATAAGGCAAAATAGAAGTCATAGTTTATTTTTCAATTTTCCACTGATTTCTAACTGAAGAGCTTTCTTAAAATCTCTTTTAAATTTTTGTTCAACCATGTTACATCAATAATTTTTAATATCTTTTTTGTTGAAAGAATGCTTTCAGGGAAGAGACTTCATTTAATTATGTAATATATGTAAGAGAATATTTCAATGATTAAATTCATACAAAAATTCTACTAAAGCTAGGACTTGTGTGTTAATAATATATCCCCATCATATAGACTCATCATGTAGCTTACACACAGAAATCTTTAATAAATATGTATTGAATGAATAATGCTGGATTAAAAATCTGAGAGTCTAAAAACATCTATCAGTTGTATAATGTGATAAATATTTTTGGCCAACATACATACACAGACAAAAAAAATCTAATTCAAAATTATAGTAAGACTTTTTTGGGCTTTGGGAAGCAAAGCTCTGAGAAATTATAAAGGCAAACATAGCAGAATGACTTTTTTAATTGTACTAGATTTTCTTGTTCTGATTTTATAAAATCAAAGTTAATAAAGCTCTTTTAAACTAGAAACACCAAGCTGTTGCCTCTTGGGTTCTATCAGACCAGCAGAGATACTTTTTTAAGCATACTCAGAACTTTTTTATAATCATGCCTATCTCTTAAAAATAATCAAGAGATAGCACACACAAATAATGCTTAAAAAGATCTTGATCCAAAGATCTTGAAATAGTAGAGGTCCATTTTGAGAGAGACACAATTTACTGAAACTGAAAAGATGCTACCCTCAATAAGAGAGATCACAGGTGTAACAGTTTTCCACACTTTACTCCAATCATTGATGCTTCTCTGGCATTTTACTTGGCCTTGTTATTAATTCAGTTTCTCTGTTTAGCAACAATATTAACTTCAGTTTATGACCCTGTGTCAAATGACACAAAGATTAACTGCCATGCACCTTTATCTGAAGGTCAACCACAGTGTCTGAATAAATTCCAATTATATCTACTAAACCTTTTTGTACAAAGACAAAATTGAATCTCTTGATATCATGAAGGAATTTAAGTGTATGAAAATGAAATATCTTTCTGTTTCCCCAATAACTTCAAATGTTTAAAAGGGATATTTTCTTGCACTGGCAACTTATCATTTAAAGGAATCTCTAATGGAATTATATATATTATAGAATACTTCAAAAGAAAGCACTGAACAACCAATAAAAACTCTTATCTAAACAGGATAGTGTCATACAAAACTGTAGAGAAGATAGACTTCAGAGAATTCAATAACTTGACTTCAATTGCTTTAATAAATCTTACTTGAGAAAAAGAATGTTATATAAATATACTTAAGCCAAGAAGGAAACTAACCCATAACCAGAAGTAAATTTGATATCTGCAAGAAATCACATAAATAAAAAAACTATAAAACTCTTAGTGCATCAAAGCAGCTGATAAGTGAGTTGTTCCTGAATTGGAAATGACACTAATGAAAAAAAAAAAGATCAAAATACTAAATATACAGTATGCAAGAAAAGAATATATGAAATCTGCATGAACATTGTGGCAGTTGTGGCAAAGAATGTGCTAAGAAAAGAGTCTTTTACTATAAAACTTTTAAAAGTGTCCATATATGCTTCTATAATGATAATCTAGGAGCTATGGTAGCGTAGTGCCTAAAGCACTTGACTGCTAACCAGCAGGCTGGCGGTTCAAACCCACCAGCCACTCTTCGGAAGGAAGATAGGGCAATCTACTTCCGTAGCGATGCTGCCTTGGAAACCCAAGGAGGGGTCACTATGAGTCGGGTCCGACTCGATGGCACATAACAACAGCAAGAACAATGATAATCTACTTGAAGGTAAAACCAGCTTTCAGTAGCTACCTTAGTCATGTAATTCAGTGTTATATGCATTAAGCACCCATTGCCTTAATACTGTATAAAGCTTAATTTTCAAAAATTGCTTTCATAAGCCTTCCCTTTAGAAGTAGACATAGTCCAACCCGGACATAAAGATAAACCTTCAAAGAGGGCATAGAAAGAGCTCTTTTCTATGTAGGATACAGTAGTTTATGGTGAGCCAATACTTCTACCGTGAAAGAAGAAAAAGGTGAATCCACTACAAGAATCACAGTTTTGAGGACATTGGAGAGGTTCAGGAGTGAGAAGAACTAGATGTACTAAATTTCAGAAAAAGAAAAGGCTTTCTGAGGTGAATGAACTCTAACTGCTTTCTTTTCAAGGTTCATTTCCCGATTGTGGTGAGGACCTTAGATTGGGCCCTAGGTACAAAGCTGGACCATGTGGAAAAGAAACTAGTAAAACTTTCAGAGGTTATATATACTGGACTGTTCTGACATATTAGAACCTGGAGGAACCACAAATATGTGCCAAGTCCTCACCTTAATACATTTACTGAGCTTTTAGAGATACATACAGGAAACTAGGGAGAGAATGACTTCTAGATACTCCTCAGGTAATCTACTGGGACTTAGGAGACAAAATTTGCCAGAGGAAGGACAAGTGCTTGATTGGTCCTCCTCTCATGAAGTGTAACAAAATTTAAGTTGTGTGGCATAAGAGATGAAAGAGCTAAACTCAAAATTTCTGAGAGGAAAACTAAAGCTCTCAGTCTTTACAGATTAGAAGAGATCTACTAAGCTCTGAATCAAAACTTCTGGAGGACATCTCTAAAGCATAGGTTTGAATGAAAGTTGGACAGAATCTGAATAAAAATTACAACCTATCCCATACTCAGAGCAATCCTGGTTGTATGGAGACAATCAGCACATCAGATACAATTGTTCATAGACTGATAAAGCTAAGGCTTCTGAGATTCCTTCTGTTTTATGAAGTATTGGGTAAGTTTGAGCCCATAGGGTATCAGAGAGTCTGACAGAAGGGACTTGACAAAGGCAGCAGCTAACATACCTCTCCTTCAGGAACTTGCTCAGAGCCATTGGATCAGAATGAATGCCATCTTCATCTGTATTATCATTGTCCTCCCAAAGTTATTTTTTTTTTCAAGCAAATATAATATGTAGTTCTCATTTCATCAGGGCAATCTTTCTGCTTATGTATCCTGCTGAGGTGTAAAGGCAAGATTTATCTCTATCTCCAATAACAAATCAACATGAACATGGCTAAAACTCAGGGGGTTAAAATTCAGGTGGGATTTTAATAAAAAATGTGTATTCATTTTCCTAAACCTCTAACAAGGAGCTCTAGTGGCGTAGTGCCTGAGGCATGTGACTGCTAACCAGAAGGTTGGTGGTTCAAATCCACCAACCACTCAGTGGAAGAAAGACTGGAGAATCCACATCAGTAAAGATTTACCACCTCAGAAACCCAAAGGGAGTCACTATGAGTCAGAATTCACTTGATGGCAATGAGATTGATTTTTGGTTTAAACCTCTAA
>NW_006921619.1:18849836-18863464 GCF_000298275.1 Orycteropus afer afer | reverse complement strand
AAATTGCAGATAGTTTTATACTGTGCTACAATTGTTGCAGATATTTTGAAATATCATTTGTACTTAGCATATCAAAATAATTGTAGTTATTAAATTCATTACTAGATGCTGTTAAAAATATGTATATCACTTTATCACTGTATTATTTCCCTATGTCTGCCACAACAAAACACCACAAATTATATGGCTTATAAGAACAGAAATATATTATCTCACTCTTAGGTAGGCTACAAGTCTGGAATCAGAGTATCAGTTTCTGAGGGCTTTACATGGAAATGTCTTCCATGACCTTCCCTTGTTGTTGTTATGTGCCTTCGAATCAGAACCGACTCATAGCAACCCCTCCTTGGGTTTCCAAGGCAGTATCACTACGGAAGTAGATTGTCCCATCTTCCTTCTGAGGAGTGGCTGGTGGGTTTGAACCACCAGCCTTCTGGTTAGCAGTCAAGTGCCTTAGGCACTAAGCTACCAGAGCTCCCCCTTTACCTTCTCTTAGCTTCTGGAAATGGCAGGTGATCCTTAGCTTCCTTGAATTTTAGATGACTCTTCTCTGCCTCCATCTTCATGTGACTGTCTTTGCTCTGTATGTCTCTCTGTGTCCATTTTCCTCTTTTATAAGGACACCACTTACATTGGATTAGGACCCACCTGGTTCCACTATGACCTCATATTAACTAATTGATAACATCTTCAAAGACCTTATTTCCAAAGAAGGTCATGTTTACAGATCTCAGAGGTAGGATTTCAATGTATTTTGTTTGGGGACACAACTAAATTCATAACAATCTCTAATATAATTTTTTAAATATTTGCAAAGTATTTTCGATCCATCTGATTTCCTTTGTATGTCGTTGCATTTATGTTATACATTTTAAAATATTTTATAAGAAGATGTCAGTAGGCTTCACCACATTGCCAAAGAGGTTTATATTCATGTTCTATTGCTGTTGTGGTAAAAATTACAAATTTAATGGCTTAAAACAACATGAATTTATTATCTTACTGTTCTACAGGTGAGATGTCGATATGAGTCTCATTGTGCTATAATCAAGGTGTAAGCAAGGCTGTGTTTCTTTCTAGAGTTTCTAGGAGAGAAACTATTTCCTTGTTTTTTTCCAACTTCTAGAGACTGCCCACATTCCTTAGCTATGGCTACTTTGTTCCATTTTCAAAGTCAGCAATGCTGTATTCAATGATCATTCTTCTATAATCTCATCTCCCTCTGACTCTGACCTCATCTCAGAAAGGTTCTTATTTTTTAAGGGCACATATGATTAAATTGGGCCCATCCAGATAACCCAAGATAATCTCCCATCTCATGGTCTTAAATAATCACACCTGCAAAATCCCTTTTGCCTTCTAAGTTAGCAAATTCATAGGTTCAGGGTTTTAGAATGTGGACATCACTGAGGGTCATTATTCTGCCTACCAGAAGGTTGTTGGCATACAACAGAACAAGAACAGCTGAATGTTTAACAGATTTAACAGAAATTAGAGAATGATTTAGTGAATCGAAGATGCAAAATTCTTCTCTGAAGAGGTATGCTTATCTAATTCCAGATGCTGATGGAAAGCCTGGTCATCCCCTTTTAAAATACGAAACAGACATTAAAATTTTGAAAGTCTATATGAGAGAGAAACATCAACATATGTGAATAAATGTATCTTGCTGGGTGGTAAAAATCAAGGTATTGCTCTCAAGTTGATCTGTCAAATAGCCATGTATTAAAACAGTTGCAGTCGAGTTGATTGCTCATAAGTTGGAACCTCATAAGTTCACTTATATACTTGGATCATAAACAAAAAGTGAAATACCCTAATGGGAAGATTTTGTTACTTTCATCAGAAATTGGCAGTAAGTAGAGAAGTCAAACTGTATACATATATATATATATATATATATATATATATATATATACATACACACACACATATAAGAATATATATATTTATATATTCTTTTTGCTATACTTACAATTCTATAAGCAGAGTTGAGACTTATCTCACACACTATTACAGTGGTATACTTAATCTTAAAGCAATTAAAACAAACAAAACAAAATCCCCAAACTATTACTACCACAAAGAGCAAGGGAAATTTATATATATATATATATATATATATATATATATATATATATATCAAGAGAGAGAGAGACTCAAAGTTTTAATTGTTTCAGGTGTGAATAAGATAAAGTTACATATTTGTGTCATTTAATTTTAAAGACATTCTTGTTAACATATAGTCTGATTTTATATAATGATCTGAAAAAGCCATCTTCTTGAACATTAACATAAAAATTATTTGGATTCAAATAGTATGCAGAATATACTCACATCTAGTATAGTATTTAACTCTCTTGCAAGAAAACTGCTTTAAACTTTGCTTTACTGACAATGAACCTAAGAAAGAAAATTAATTATTCAGAGTTACAAAGCTAATGATGAACAGGGCCAGGATTTGAGCTCAAGACAGGAAAAGTTTTATAAGTATTTTCAAACTAGCTCTGGATCCAGAATTTTCATGTGTTGTGATTAAGGATTGAGAAATCTCTTAGCATAGAAGCCAAAATATACATTTTGGTGTCAGAATGTATGACTTTAATTCTGGTTCTAATTATTGATGTGTAAACCATTTCATCACTCTGAAACAGTTTTTGTTTGTTTGTTTCTCAAATATAAAATTTCTCTCTACTCCCTTCCATCCCTCCATGCCTAGTTTCACAATTTTCTAAAAGAATTTAATATACTCACGGGTATGTTTAGGGGATTCTGGTAGTGTGATGGGTCAGGTATTTGGCTGCTAACCAGAAGGTCAGCAGTTCAAACCCACCAGCTGCTTCTAGGAGGATGATGAGGAAATCTACTTCCATAAATATTTACAGCCTTGGAAACCCAATGGGTTGCTATGAGTTGGAATCAATTTAATGGCAGTAGGTTTGGTTTTGGTTTTAATGTATGTAAAAAGATTGTGAGTTGTAAAGAACTACTTAAAATAACTATATTATTATCAAGTTTTATCAGCTAGATATTAAATATTTTCAATTGCTTCTTCTCTAATAGATATATTTATCATATGACATGACATGCAATAAAATGCAAGGATCTCAAGCTCAATAAATTGTTATCTATGCATAAAACATGATAACCATAACCATCACCAGAACTCCAGATGTTTCCTCATGTTTGATCCCAGTTGATACCCAAAGAAAATCATGGAAGAGACAAGTACATCATCATAATGATTTTTGGACTTTATATAAATGGACTCATACATGCTACTATAACTAATCTTTTGAATATGGCTTATTTTGATCAATATTATTTCTGGGAGATTCATCCATGCCATTTCATATAGGAACAGTTCATTGTTTTCCAATACTCTGAAGATATTTATTCTATGAATTTACTCCAGTATATGGATTGAATTGTGTTCCCCCAAAATTCATGTTTAAATTTTGTACTTGTGAATGGGACCTCATTTGGAAATAGATATATTTTTTCAAGATTGTTATCAGCTAAATTAATGAGGTCACCAGAGTACAGTGGTTCCTAATCCTTTCTGAGAAGGTCATGGGAGTTCAGTTGTGGAATTATCACCTTCCCCGCTAATGATTGGGCAGCCACCACCCATCTCTCAATTGATGGGTACATACTACAGAACAGTAGAAGCTTGTATGTTGCATTGCTATGATGCTGAAAAGGTTTCAGCGGAGCTTCCAGACTAAGAAGGACTAAGACTAAGAAGAAGGTTTGACAATCAACTTCCAAAAATAAGCCAGTGAAAATACTATGGATCACAATTGTCCAATCTCCAACCAATCATGGGGATAGTGCAAGCTAGGAAAGTAGTCCAGTTGTGTAATGTCATGAGTTAGGAGTTGGAACTCAAGTAACAACAACAGTCCCTTCTGAATGGTGTCTTACTAAAGGGGAGAACAGACATGGAGACAGCATTATATATGAAGATACATCTATAAGCCAAGGAATAACAAGAAATGTGTGACCCTCAGAAGCTGGAAGAGACAAGGAGTGATCTTCCTCTAGAATGGATAAAGAAAGCATGACCCTGCTGATGACTTAAATTTGGACTCTTAGTCTCCAGAACTTTAAATAAATTAATATTCTTTAAAGCCATTCACTTTGTGATATTTCGATATGGCAGGCCTAGGAATCTAGGACACAAGAATATTTATCCTATTACTGATAAATGCCGATTTTAACTACAGCTGCTGGAACACAAGTATTGTGAGTGTGTGGCTTCAAAGAGCAGCAATTTATTATCTCACAGTTTTTCAGGCTAAGAGTCTGAACTCAGGATGTGAGCACTAGGGGAAGGTCCTTTGTCTCTTTCAACTTCTAGTAGCTGCTTTAATCCTTGGCATTCCTGAGTTTGTAGATGAATTTGTCTCTGTTGTTATACGGCATCTATCTTCCCCTGCTGTGTGTGTCTATTTTGCACATTTTATAAGACACGACTCAGAAGAGATAGGTATAGAAACTACCCTACCCCTGAATAGACTCGTTGATAGATTAAAAGAAAACAGCTAACTTTTAGGGGGGTCATGTTTACAGGTACAGGAGTAAGAATATTGTCATAACTTTGTGTTGTTGTTTGTTGCCAGATGCCATCGAGTCGTCTCTGACTCATAGCCACCCTATGCACAGCAGAATAAAACACCACCCAGTCTGAGCCAGTTCCATGATTCTTGGTATACTTGAGCCCATTGCCGCTACCACCATGTCAATCCATCTTGTTGAAGGTCTTCCCCTCTTTCGTAGACCCTCTACCTTACCAAGCATGACATCCTTCTCCAGGGAATGGCCCTTCTGACAACATGACCAAAGTAGGTGAGATGAAGTCTGGCCATTCTCACCTCCAAGGAGCATTCTGGCTGTACTTCCTCTGGGACAGACCTGTTAGTTCTTTTAGTCCACAGTACTTTCAGCATTCTTTGCCAACAATACAGCTCAAAAGCATCAATTCTTCTGCAGTCCTCCTTATTCATTGTCCAGCTCTCACATGCATATGAGGCGACTGAAAACACCATGGCTTGTATCAGGCGTACCTTAGTCCTCAAGGAGACATCTTTGCTCTTCAGCACTTGAAAGAGGTCCTTTGCAGCTGATTTGCCCAGTGCTATGTGTCGTCTGATGTCCTGACTGCTGCTTCCATTGCTGTCGATTGTAGAACCAAGCAATGTAAAGTCTTTGACAATTTCTATCTTTTCTCCATTTATCGTAATGCTGCTTATAGGTTCAGTTGTGAGGATTTTTGTTTTCTTTATATTAAGATGTAATACATACTGCAGACTGTATTCTTCAATCTTCATTAGTAAGTGCTTCAAATCATCCTCACTTTCAGCAAGCAAAATTGTGTCATCAGGGTATCACAGGTTGTTAATGATTCTTCCTCCAATCCTGATGCCACGTGGAATGAGGGATATCATTGCTGATGTCAGATGGATCTTGGCTCAAAGTAAAGAATACTAGAAAGATGTTTACCTGTGTTTGACTATGCAAAAGCATTTGATTGTGTGTATCATAACAAAGTGTGGAGAACATTGAAAAGAATGGGAATTCCAAAACACCTAATTGTACTCATGAGGAACCTGTACATAGACCAAGAGGCTGTCATTTGAACAGAAAAAGGGAATATTGCATGGTTTAAAATCAAGAAGGGAGTGCTTCAGGGTTGTATCCTTTCACCATACTTAAAATAATCATAACTTTTTAGGGGGCATAATTCTAACCTTAGCAATGTATATTTGTGTTTATCTAATTTTGAATTATTGTGAATTATATTACAATGGACAATTGTGTATATATCTTTGGGTAGATATAAGCACTAATTTCTCTTGGCTACATACCCAGGAGTGGAATTCATGTATCTTAAGCACATTGCGATACAGTTGATTCTGATTGAAGGTGATGTATCCTAAGGTATACATCCTTTTTATTTTCATAAATACTGCCAGCTTTCTGGAGTAGTTTTTCAAATTTACACTCATACCAACAATGCTATATTTGTGCTAATACTTTGTATATGTTATATCTTTTTTTTTCCTTAGCTATCCTCTTGGTAGTCCATTTTAGTTTCAATTTGCACTTTTCTGATAACTAAGGAGGTTGAGCTATTTACATATCTTCTTTTATTAAAAAATCTTACTCCATTTTCTTCCTTTACTAATTGGTTGGCATTCTTTCTATATTCTGAATATGATTTTCTTGTTTGATATATGTATTAAAAATATGTTCCCTTAGTCTCTGCTTGGTCTTTTACTCCATTAATACAAATTTAATGAAATTAAATATTGATCAATATTTTCTTATATGTTCACTGTTTCTTGTAACCTCTTTAGAAAATTTTGTCTTCCCCAAGATCATAAAAATGTTCTCCTCTCTTGTCTTTTAGGCTTACATTATGAACCAAGATATGGTTTACCTATGCAGACATGAAAATAATATATATTTTTCAGTTGTTGAATGGTTTCATATATATATATATATATAATATGTCAGAAAAGTTAATTGTACAGGTCAAAATTTCCACATCCTCCCTCAAATTCTGTCTATTATATAAATTGTGCAATGTTGTGTTAAAATCTTCAACTATTCTGAGAGTTTTGTGAAAATATCTAATCGGTCTCTCCCTATACATCTGTGAAATCTTTATTTATTTCCAAATTGTTATGCCATGCATATAAGTTTAGGATTATTATATCTTATTTTTGAATTGACCATTTTATCTTTGTGAAATAGCTCTCTTTGTTTCTTATAATATTTATTTCCTTAACTTTCTTTGATATCAATACAGCTATACCAGCTTTCTTTCTTTAGTATGTTTGTTTTTCATTTTCACTTTCAAATCTTCTCTGTTCTTATATTTAAAATGTGTCTCTTTAAAACAGTGGAACGTTTTCTTTTTAAACATCTAAAGAGTTTGAAGGAACTCTGGTGGTGTAGTGGTTAAAGCATTGGGCTGCTAACCACAATGCTGGTGCTTCATAGTCACCTGGTCACTCCATGAGAGAAAGATGAAGTTGTCTGCTTTACAGGTCTGCTTTCCAAGACTTACAGCATTGGGAACCCTAGGTGGTCTCTATGAGTCAGAATTAACTTGATGGCAGTGGGTTTGGGTTTGGTTTTATAGAGTTTGATATATTTTTATTAACATATTTAAGCCATATTCAATTAAGGTAATTACTGATGTACTAGATTTAAGTTTCTCATCTGATCTATCTTGTTTTTGTTCCTTCATTTTTCCTTTCTCTTTTGGATTAATCTTTTTGATTAATAAGTCATTTTTCATTCTTTCATTTTTTCTCTTATATTAACTTTTAAATTTTATCAGTTTTTACTATCCTTTTAGTGGTTATCTTTCACTATTAATATCAACTCTAAATTTGTAGTTTTATCACTTCCTAAACAAATACCCATATAACATTTTTGCCCTCTTTACCCTCTTCTTGCTTTTTGTGTTCTTGTTTTTGTAGGTTGTATTTCATGATCAAAGTCCCACACATCATTAGTATTATTACATTACTGTTTAAAACAGACATAATTTATTTTCATACATCCACATGGTAACATTTCTGTTAACTTCCAATCTTTTCCTCAGTCCCATGCTTCCATCTGAGATTATTATTCTTTTAATATAACTTCTTCAGATCTTTTGGTGACAAATTTACATGCATGTGTGAAAATATTTCTAGTTTCCTTTCAAATTTGAAGAGTACTTTTGCTAGATGTAAAATTCTATGTTGGCATTTTCTTTCTTCTTTCAGTATTTTAAGAAGTCAGCTGTCTTCTATTTCCTCTAGTTTCTGTTCAATAAAACGAAACCAAAGTCACTGCTGTCAAGTAGATTCTGACTTCTAGCAACCCCTCCTTGTGTTTTTGTGGCAGTATCAATATGGAAGTAAATTGTCCAACCTTTCTTCCGAGGAGTGGCTGGTGGGTTTGAACCACTAGCCTTCTAGTTAGCAGTCAAGTGCTTTAGGCAAAACCCCACCAGAGCTCCTTAGCCATAAGTCTTTGTGTTGCTTCTTTTAGTCTTTTTTCTTTTTTACCTTCTTTATGTGTTAATATTCTATTTTATTTATTACCTTCTGATGTACCTAGGTGTGATTTTATTTGTATCAATGCTACAAGGGGTTTCTGATATTTTATCCATGGGTGATATATACTACACCATGTTTGGAAAATTATCGGCTATCATTTCTTCAAACATTCCTCTGTCCTATATTCTCTCTCTCTCTTCTTCTAGGACTCCAAGTATACAGATATGAATATTTTCTTTTGAATTGTCACATATCTCTTGCATTCTTTTTTTTTTCTTCTATTTTTCCTTTTTACTTTAACGTGACTGTTTTCAAGTTTTGCATT
Organism: Orycteropus afer afer; assembly: GCF_000298275.1. Lineage (NCBI taxonomy): Eukaryota > Metazoa > Chordata > Mammalia > Tubulidentata > Orycteropodidae > Orycteropus > Orycteropus afer. The sequence continues at coordinate 18,855,076 of NW_006921619.1, read as the reverse complement.
CTTCGGTTTCTAGTCTGTTATGAATGCTTTTTTTTATGCTATGAATGCTTTCTTTTATGCTATAAATGCTTTCTTTCAGTCTAGTTTTTTACATATCTATCAGATTTTTGATTCCAGACATTGTATAAGTTATGTTTTAGAGGCTCTAAATTATATGATAATCTGCCTCTAAAACATGTGAAGTGCTTTTTTTGGGGGGGAGGGTAAGATAGATTGCTACAGTTTAACTTGATCTTGTTAGGGATTCATTTTAGGTTTGTTAGAATAAGTCATTTTCAGTTCTGCCTTTACTCTTATTGTTTAAATCTTATTTTTAGGGCAATACCTTTAAAATATAGGAGCTCTAGTAGCATACAGGCTAAGACACTTGACTGCTAACCAGAAGGCTGGCGGTTCAAACCCACCAGCCACTCCTCGGAAGGAAAATGGGGCAATCTATTTCCATAGTTACACTGCTTTGGAAACCCAAGGAGGGGTCGCCATGAGTCGGGTCCGACTAGACAGCACATAACAACAACAACCTTTAAAATATAACCTATCTGGCATCTTATCTAAAGTCCTAGGATAACCCCACTAAGTATGGCCATAGAAATCTCCAATCAGCTCTCCGGCCTTTAAGCTGATGGTATCCCATAGAGTCAGCTAAACATCTAGGTAGAAATACTACAAATATCTTAGAATCTTTTTCTATGGATCCTTCCTCTCAGGTATCTTGTCTCCTAAATCACAGATGTTTCTTAACCATCTATAGGGGCCACCTTGGAATCTCCCAGCTGTTGTTGTTAGGTGCTATCAAGTCAGTTCCAATACATAGTGACCCTGTGTACAAAACAATGAAACCCTGCCCAGTCCTGCACCATTCACACAATCCTTGTTATACTTGAGCCCACTGTTGCAGCCACTGTGTCGATCCATCTTGTTGAGGGTCTTTCCCCTTTTTTCACTGACACTCTACTTTACCAAGCAGGTAAAGTAGGACAGGTCCAGGACAGGTCCCTTCTCACCACATGACCAAAGTAGGTGAGACGGAATTTGACCATTCTTGCTTTCAAGGAGCATTCTGCCTGCACTTCTTCCTGGACAGATTTGTTCATTTTTCTGGCAACAGATGGTATTTTTTTAAGATTCTTCACCAAGACCACGATTCAAAAGTATAAATTCTTCTTTAGTCTTCGATATTCATTGTCCAGTTTTCACATGCATATTAGATGATTGTAAATACTTCGGCTTGAGTTAAAAGCACCTTAGTCCTCAAAGTGACATCTTTGCTTTTCAACAAAAGAGGTCTTTTGCAGTAGACTTGCCCAGTGCAATACAACATCTAATTTCTTAACTGCTGCTTCAATGGGTATTGATTGTCTATCCAAGTAAAATGAAATCTCTGACAATTCAATCTTTTCTTCATTTATCATGATTCTGCTTATTGGTACAGCTGTGAGGATTTTTGTTTTCTTTATGTTGAGGTGTATCCCATACTGAAAACTGTAGCATTTGATTTTCATCAGTAAGTGCTTCAAGTCATTTTCACTATCAGCAAGCAAGGTTGTGTTGTCCACATATTGCAGGTTGTTAATGAGTCTTCCTCTACTCCTAATGTCACATTCTTCTGCATATAGTCCAGCTTGTCAGACTATCACCTCAGCATACAGATTGAATTAGTATGGTGAAAGGGTACAACGCTGACACACACCTTTCCTGATTTTAAAGCATGTCGTATTCCTTTGTTTCATTCAAACAACAGCCCTTTATTCTATGTAGAGGTTCTTCATAATGAAGTGTGCTGGAATTCCAATTTTCTGGAATGTTATCCATAATTTATCATGACCCACACAGTCAAATGATTTGCATAGTCAATAAAACACAGGTAAATGTCTTTCTGGTATTCTTTGCTTTCGGCCAAGATCCATCTGACATCAATAATAATATATCTTGTTCTATGCCCTCTTCTGAATCCAGCTTGCATTTCTGGAAGTTCCCTGTCAAGTTCCCTGCTACAACTGTGTTTGAATTATCTTCAACAAAATTTTACTTTCATGTGATATTAATGGTATTGCTTGATAATATTATTGAGAAAAATTAATAAATATCTAAATAAATATAAGTATAAACCATGTTAATGGAATGGAAGATTCAATAATATAATGTATCAATTTTTCTATACAGTCAGTGAAATCACAACGAAAACCCAGCACATTTTGGGGATGGGAGACAGGGAGTACTACAAGCTGATTACAAAATGTATGTGGAAATGCCAAATACTTAAATAAATGAAATTATTTTCATTAATAGTAACAAAAACCTTACACTACTAAATATACAATCTTATAAAGCTGCAGTTTTTAAGACAATGTTGTTTTAGTGTAAAGATAAACAAATACGTAACTAGATCAAACAGTTCTTCAAACTAATATTTATATATATATATATATATATATATATATATATATGGATTCCTTATTCATGACAAAATTGGCATGCAGATAATGAGGAAATAATGAGATTTTAAGTAAATTATTCTGGTTCAATTTGATACTCTATGGGGAAAAAAAATCAATTAGGACCCCTGCTTTACATCAATGTGTACTTCTTTATGTAGAACATAAAGCAAGAAAGCTTCTAGAAGATGCATAGGTGAGTATCTTCATGACCTTAAACCAAAAAAACCAAATCCACTGCCAATGGGTTGGCTTCAACTCATAGCGACCCCTCCTTAGGTTTCTAAGGTGGTATCACTACAGAAGTAGATTGCCCAACCATCCTTCCAAGCAGTGGTTGGTGGATTTGAACAGCCAGCCTTCTGGTTAGCAGTCAAATGCCTTGGCACTATGCCACCAGAGCTCCCATTGCCACCAGAATGGGGTAGAAAAATAGTTTTTAAGCAGAAAACAAAACAAAACAAAAACACTAATTTTAAAGATAATCATTGATAAATGGGACTACATTAAAATCAATGACTTTTGCTCATCCAAAGGCACCATTTATTACAGAATATGAGGAAATATTTATAGTACATACATGTTATAAACAATTAAGTGTAAACTGAATACAGAACTTCTATAATAATAATAATAAAGACAATTCAATATAAAAATGGAGGAAAGGCAATTAAAAAAAAAATGATGCTTAACTGGCCAGTAATTACCTGGAAAAACATTCAACCTCATCAAGAAAATGCAAATTAAAGCACAATGAGATACCACTGCACACATTACAAAGGGCTAAAATGTAAAGATTGACAAAACCAAATTTTAGGAAGGATACAGAAAAAATGGAATTTACATACACTTTTAGTGGAAATTTGGAAAATGTTAGAAGTATTTATGAAATACGATGTATACATACCACTTTTTTAGCCAGGTTTCATGATGGTCCATGTTTCATGGTTTTCACACATTTGCACCTTCATCAATATATATGGTTGACCTCTGCAATCACCAGACATTGTGGAGATGTCAGTTTATAACTTTTGAGATCTGGTCATAAAAGATATTTTGGTTTCTGCTTTCCTGTTTCTTGGCCACTCTAGTTAGGGCAAACCAGCTGCCACTTCTTGAGGGAATTCAAGCTGCCTTATGGAGGAGTATACATGGTCAGAATCTGAGGCCTCCTGCCAACAGCCATGTGACTTAACTGTAGTATCATAAAAGACCACGAGCCAGGATTATGCAACCAAACTGTTCCTGAATTCCCATCTTAATGTTGTGAAGTAATAAATGTTTGTTATTGTTTTAAGCCACTAAATTTGAGACAATGCACCTTCTGACCAAGCAATTGCACTATTGGAGAAAACCTGAAAAACTATGAGTCTGACTCATAGCAACCCTACAGGACAGAGTAGAATTAACCCATAGGCCTTCCACGGTTATACGCTATAAGGCATTAGATTACCACATTTTTCTCCTACAGAGCAGCTGATGGATTCAAACTGCTGACCTTTTGGTTAGCAGCCAAGCACTTAACTACTGCACTGCCAAGGCTCCTTTAAAACTGTGTATACATGGGCACAAAGAGATATGTACAGCATTGTTTATAACAGCACTATTTGTTATGTTCTCCAATGGAAGCAAAGCAAATAACCTTCACTGGTGAAATACGACAATAATGAAAATTAATGAATGTTTACTATAGGCGCCAACACTGATTAATCTCACAAGCATTATGTTTAGTAAAAGGAGTAAGATATATAGGAGTACAAACTGTATGATTCCATTTACATATTCTTCAAAAGCAAGTAGAAAAACAATTATGGAGATAAAAAATCAAAAGTCAGTTCTTCGAGGGGAAAGGAACTGGGAAAGAGTCTGAGGGAGGTTACTAGGATTTTAACAATCAATATTCTGTTTCCTGATTAGGTTAGTGGTCACACGGGTAACTGAAACTAATAAAAATTCATGAAATGATTTATGTATGTCTTCTGCATTTATATTATATTAAGTTTCAATAATATAAATCTCTGTTTACAGAGACTACTATCAAATTTATCTTTTCATCTCTCGTGTTGCTGTTAGATGCCATGCAGTTAGTTCTGACTCGTAGAGACCCTGTGTACAATGGAACAAAACATTGCCAGGTCCTGCACAGTCCTCACAATCATTGCTATACTTGAGCCCAATGTTGCAGCCAGTGTCAATTTGTTTCATTGAGGGCTTTTCTCTTTTTCACTGAACCTCTACTTTACCAAGCACATTGTCATTCTCCACATTGGTCTCTCCTGATAATATGTCCAATGTGTGACAAAGTCTCACCATCCTCACTTCTAAGGAGCACTCTGGCTATACTACATACTTCCAAGACAAATTTGTTTCTTCTTCTGGCATAATTCATGTTGTTAGGTGCTATTGGGTTAGCTCCAGCTCATAGCAACCTTACGTACAACAGAACAAAACACTGCCAGTCATGGGCCATCCTCACAATCCTTGTTATATTTGAGCCCACTATTGCATCCACTGTGTCAATCCATCTCATTGGTGGTGGTCTCCTTTTTTGCTGATCCTCCATTTTAAGAACCATGATGTCCCTCTCCAGAGAATAGTCATTTCTGACAACATGACCAAAATATGTGGGACAAAGCTTGACCATTTTCACACTCCATTAAAAAATAAGTACTCAACCAATATGACAGATGATACTTCTTACTCAAAAATTTTAAAAAATTTTTAAAAACCCATATTATTTAATTCTATACTCTGGTAGCATAGTGCCTAAGCACTTGACTGCTAACCAGAAGGCTGGTTGTTCAA
>NW_006921619.1:18845467-18849561 GCF_000298275.1 Orycteropus afer afer | reverse complement strand
AATATTTTGTTTATTAAAGGTTGGCATTAGTGAATTATTTTAACAGTTTGAATTTATAGCAAGAATATTTTTACTCTAATAATTTAAAAATTATATACAATATTTTTGTACTATACCACCCAAAAATCCACACTTATTGCCAGTGAGTCAGAGCCCACTCATAGAGACTCCTCCTAGAGTTTCTGAGGCAGTAGCACTATGGAAGTAGATTGCCAAACTTTCCTTGTGAGGAGTTGCTAGGGGGTTTGAACTGCCAGCCTTCTGGTGAGTAGTCAAATGCCTTAGGCACTACGCCACCAGAGCTAAGAATGTCCATATATATAATAGAACTAACGGTAAGGAAAAGTTATTATAACTTCTTAGCCACAGTCAACCACCCCAAAGCAGCAAGTTGTTTGTTCCTTGGGCTCAGGAACCTGGTCACAGGGGACATAAAACTCAATTGGCATAACATACTACACAAGAATATTTTTCTACATTCCACTTTGGTGAGTAGCGACTGGAGTCTTAGAAACTTGCAAGCAGCTATCTAGATGCGATAATTGGTCACTCCTCATCTAGAGCAAAGAAGAATGAAGGAAATCAAAGATGCATGGAAACAGTTAGCCCTAGGGACTACATGACCCAGAGACCAGAAAAACTAGATGGTGCCTGGCTACCACTTTCAACCATTTGGAAAGGGATGAAGATAGAAGATCCTGGACAGAGTGGGAGCAAAGTGTGGAACAAAACTCAAAATCATAAAAAAGACAAAGGTTACTGGTCTAACAGAGACTGGTGAAACCCCTGAGACTATGACCCCTAGTCACCCTTTAGGCTTGGAATTGAACCCACTTCTAAGACTTCCAGCCAAACAGTAGATAGGTATATAAGGTGAATGATTACACCTGGTAGGTACACTCCTTAAAACAATCAATCATGGGTGATCAGGAGGGCAGTATATGCCAAGGAGATAGCTCAGAGGGCAGGAACGCATAGGACACACACACAGTATTTTAATGTGTTTGAAATCAGCCTGTTTGCAGCTGAAAGATGGAGCCATTAGAATATCTTGTTTTTGAGGGTACTACCAGCTTCTTGGGAACATGTAATTGAAACTCAAATTACTATGGAATTTTCTATTGATTTTTTTAACGCTCCTGCTTGGCTCATGTCTGAAGATGAAAGTGATTTATAAAGGTTAAAAAATACTTAGATTTGGCTCCAAATATCTCAGCTTTCACTTACTACTAATTGGCACCCAAGTCAGCCACTTGTTACTTAAACCAGTAAAATGAATGCCACTCTGTCCTAAAATGTTCTTGGAGGAAAAAGAAAGTAAAACAAACTCAGCCCAAAATAATCCTCTGAGCCTCACAGAATACTTTTTTTCTCTCACACTCTCTATCATTTCATCTCCTTTTGAAACAGAAACAAATAAAATAATAATCTTGTGGATTTTGAATTAAAATGCATGTATTTGTCTATATATGGACAACATCTCTGATTCTTAAAAAATTAAAAAAAAATGAAGATTGCATCAGTGTACTTAATTGATCAATATTTAATTATATTTCCTCTAATCCTGTTTTAGGAGCTCTGGTAGCGTAATGCCTAAGGCATTTGACTGCTAACCAAAAGGCTGGCGGTTCAAACCCACCAGCCACTCCTCAGAAGGAAGATTGGGCAATCTACTTCTGTAGTGATACTGCCTCGGAAACCCAAGGAGCGGTCGCTATGAGTCGGGTCTGACTTGATGGAACATGACAACAATACAACAATGCTGTTTTGGTTCTCTAGCACTGTTAGAGCAGAAAATACCACAAGTGGGTGATTTTAACAAACAGGAGTTTATTCTCTCACTGTTTAGGAGGTTGGAAGTCCGAGTTCAGAGTGCCACATCTAGGGGCTTGGTGAAAGCGCCTCGACCTTGGGCTTTAGCTTTGACTCTTGCTCCTGGCCCACTGAAGCTGGAGGTGTCTTTTAACCCAGACAGCTGCTGACTCCTGAGGTTGACAATCCCAAGATCAACAAATAGAATGGCACAGTCCCAAAATTATGAAACAATACAGCCGGCCACTAGCTCAAGTCCAGAAATGAACCTAAGATCACCAGGCGACATGCCAAGCTGCTGAATGCAGACTTAGCTACATGCTGGGGCCAAGCAGGCCAAAAAACCTCAAGACCTTTCTTAAACCTTTTCATATACTGGGAGCAGGCCACATCCCTATGGCAGCTACTCAATTGCTCCCGTAGATTCCATGATGGAGTTGATTTCATATCACAAATTCTAAAGTTATTTCCTTATGTGTGGTAGTTAAATTTGTATGTCAACTTGGCTAGGCCTGGTTGAATGGCTGGGCAGCTGGTGGTAATTATTCCCCATGATGAGACTGGCAATCAACTCCATGGTGGGATCTACCACAAGCAGCTGAGTAGCTGCCTTTGGAATGTGATCTGATTCCTATATAAAAGGAGAAGGCTTGGGGACTGTCTCTAGCCTATGGCATGCTTGGACCCTGCATGTAGCTGTGCCCATTTACTTGTCAACCTTGGGCTTGGTAGCTTCAGCAGCCAGCAGCTGTCTGAGTGAAGAAAGGCCTCTAGCTTCAGTGGGCCAGGAGCTGGAGGCAGAGCTGAAGCCCAAGGCTGAGGGGCTTTCACCCAGTTCCTAGAGCTTGGCACTTTGGACTAGGGCTTAATGCCTCCAAATTGTAAGAATAAACTCCTGTTTGTTAAGACTATCCCATTTGTGGTATATATTCTTGGCAGAACGGCACTAGGTAGCTAGAAAAATATGGCAGCACTTTACTCTCCTGTATTCGATAAGCAAGATAGCTGACTCAGATAGCACTTACAAACTAGCATATAACATTTTTCATTTAATTATATAAATAGTAAAATTGTACTAATCCAAAAATTATGTGGCCATAATCTACAGTCATCCAAGATGACTACAATTTCATCTGAAGAAAACACATGATCTTTTTTTAATGGACATTATGTTTAGAGCTACAGAAAAACTGTGCAAGAAGTACAGAGTTCCCATTTACTGTCTTCCACCCTGCATGTCATTTCTCCTATTGACATCTTGCATTCCTGTGATAAATTTATTATAATTAATGAATCAATATTGATACATTTTAATTAACTAAAGTCCACATTTAACATTAGGGTTCACTTTTTGCAGTGCACTATTCTGAGTTTTGACAAATGCTTAATGCTGTATGACCACACTACATATATGTAGAGAGCTCCCATACAGAGTGTACATGTCCATATATTCTGTGTCATACAGAATAGTTTTACTACTTTAGAAATACACAGTGTTCCATTTCTCTCTCTCTCTCTCTCTATCCCCTTATTCATCTCTCTCTTCCCCTGAACATCTGGCAACCACTAATCTTTTTACTGTGTATAGTTTTGCTTTTCCAGAATGTTATATTGCTGAATAATAAAGTACATAGCTTTTCAGACTGACTTCTTTCATTCAGCAGTGTGCAGTTAAGATGTCTCCACCTTTTCTTATAGCCTATAGCTCATTTCTTTTTACAACTTAATAATATTCCACTGTATGGATGCACCATAGTTTGTTTAGTGACTTACCTAAACCAAGCACAGCTTGGTTGCTGACAGTTTGGGGCAGTGATGAATAAAGCTACTCTAGATATATGTGTGTAGCTTTTTATATAAAAATACGTTTTTATCTCATTTGGGTAAATGGCCAGGAATATGATTGCTGTGTCATCTGGTAAACCTATATTTAGCTTTGTAATAAATACCAGGCAGTCTTCCTGAATGGCTGTACTATTTTGCATTCCCAAAAGCAAAGAATGAGAGTTCCTGTTGCTCCACATTCTTGCCAGCATTTAGTGTTCAATTGGCAAATTTGAAATGGAGCTAAACAAAAAGACAGAAAGTGCATGGTTCCCTAAATAGAATGACCAGTAAATACCTTTGATTAATAATTATCTTATATATTTAATTAATATTTCAAAAAAAGTTTATGATTTTCTTTTATCAATTAGACATTGTATGATGCACAGGAATTAAAAGTTGAAGAAAGTGGAGTTCCAGCAAGATGGCGGACTAGGCAGAAGGACTTCACAGACCCT
>NW_006921619.1:18820440-18821285 GCF_000298275.1 Orycteropus afer afer | reverse complement strand
GGAAATATGAACTTGGAGATGTGAGTGAACAGTTTATAGGAGCCCAGGAAGAGAAGCTAAATGAGAGATACTGTAGAGAGACAGGGACACAATCAGAGAGTGATGCTAAGAAATAGTAAGAGGTAAAGTATAATCAAAGAGCCCTTGGTGCCATATATACAGTAAGTTCCTACAGCTGTGTGACTGAATTATTTTTCAGCACATACTCACTCCTGTGCTCTTTCCCTTTGGAAATATACTTATCTGGCCTGCTGAATTTATAAGGCTGGCCATTGACTTTCTTTGCCCAAGGAAATAAAAGTACACCTATTCCTCACTTACTATCTCATTGTCCAAAGTTGCGCATTTACAATCACAGTAAAAAATCTACTATCTGAATATTTTGTTCATTAAAAATATTCACCTAGCAGGAATAAATGCCAAAGTGGGAGGCATTAGTTATGTTGGCTATGATGGTTAAGGTTATGTGTCACTTTGGCTTGGCCATGATTCTCAGTGGTTTGGCAGCTATATAATGAAGTAACTCAGTAGTTATGTAATGATGTAGTCACTCTTCATTTTGTGATGTGATATGGTCATCTTCCATTTTCATGTAATGCTGATTTTCACATAACATCTTAGTCTATTGAACCTAACCATGTCTATACATGAGGAATGGGTACAGTCCCACAGACTCATAAGCAAGAAAAAGTAAATATTTGAGGCCCTGGGTACTAAGATAATGAGGTTGTTTACTAGACAACAAAAACATTATATGCTTCAATTTTCTAAATAACATTTTTCCTCCATAAAGTTTTGCTGTATGGATGTTTCTAGGTTCATAAGAGGAGCTCTGGTAGCATAGT
>NW_006921619.1:18812624-18819818 GCF_000298275.1 Orycteropus afer afer | reverse complement strand
ATAGTTTGGTCACACACTCTTCTGCTGAGGGGCACTTACATTGTTTCCATCTTTTTGTTATTGTAAATAGTGCTGTGATGAACATGAGTGGGCATATATCTGTTCCTGTCCTGGCTCTCACCTCTCTAGGATATATACCTAGTAATAAGATTGCTGGGTCAAATGGTATCTCCAATTCCAGCTTTCTATGAAATCGTCATATTGCTTTCCACAGTGGATGAATCACTTCACAGTCCCACCAGCAGTGTATGAGAGTCCCAATCTCTCCAAAGCCCTGTAGCATTTGTTATTTTCTGTCTCATTGAACCAATGGCTGATTTTTTATATATAAATTACTATACTTTTCTTTCTAGGTTCCTCTGAGTGAACTTGAACATCCAACTTTTCAGTTAACAACCCAGTGTTTCAACTAGTTGCATCACCCAGGTACAACCAGTATCTGCATCAGTCCAGGAAACAGTAGAAGAGCCTATATGGCACAATGGAGAACTTAGCTTCTAATCAACTTATCTTTAAAAATAAGTTCCAAACATACTCCTGTCATTTCATTGCTTTAGTCCTTTCTCCTTCATAGTCATCAAAGTCAATCACCCTGGCCTGAAACATATCATTTCTCATGGTTTTTTTTTTTTTTTTTCCCCTCTCTCTGTGACATAAAGGGCTGAAAAAAGCAAGAAGTAGCCCTAGGTTCTTATCAATGCATCTAGTATTATGTATCCTAATGAAAGTATTAGGCCCATCAGAATTAAGTCAGCAAAGCACAGAGTAGCTGAACTGTAGTATGAAAAATAACAGATAGTTATTTCTAGCTAAGAGCAAGTTGCACATACTATAAAATAGCAGTGCAAACATACAAGGTATAGATTTTTTGGTTATGACCATAACTCCATCCTAAATAGATCATCATAGAGTGCTGTGAGCCCAGCTACTTCAACAGATTTTTAACAAGATTACTAAATTCCAGAGGAATTAGTCCATTTTTTTTATGCATTCACCCTTAATGTGAATTCCTTGGTCAGATGGAAAGTTGTATGGAATGTCAAAATGGTTCATGAGATATTCAGTAACTCCACTAATGGCAAAAAGTGATAGGATGGAAGTAAACCTAGAGCAAGAGTCTATTCCAATTAGGGGGAAAAAAAAAAAAAAAAAACTTCTAGTAAAACCAACTTGTACTCAGAAGATAAATTAGATAACTGGGACCTCATAAAATCAAATACTTATGCTCACAGAAAGATTTTATCAGAGTGAAAAGATAACTGTTGTTCTTTTTAGGTGCTATTGAGTTGGTTTAGATTTACTGCGATTTTAAAAATGAGTAAAGGATATGAACATACAACTGAACGAAACACTACCTGGTTCTGTGCTATCCTCAGAACTGTTGCCATGTTTGAACCCGCTGTCACAGCCACTGTGTCAATACATCTCTTTAAGAGTTTTCCCCTTTGTCGTTGACTATCTGCTTTACCTAGCATGATATCCTCCCCCAGGGCCTGCTCTCTTCTGACAACATGACCATAGTATGAGATATGAAATCTGCCCATTCTCACTTCTAAGGAGCATTCCAGCTACTCTTCCTCTAAGACATATTTGTTCATTCTTTCAGCAGTGTATGATATATTCAATTTTCTTCACCAACACCACAATTCAAGTGTATCAACTCTTCAGTAGTCTTCCTTATTCATTGTCCAGTTCCCACATGCGTATGAGACTATTGAAAAGACAACTACAGACGGGAAAACAATCTTTAGGAATAACCTATCTGATAACCTCTAAAATATATAGAAAACATCAAAAACTCAACAACAAAAAGACATACAACCCAATTTTAAAAATAAGTAAAGGATATGAACAGACTCTTCACCAAAGAGGATATTTAAGTAGGCAACAAACCATGAGAAAATGCCTACAATCATTAGTCATTGTTGTTGTTGTTATGTGCCGTTGAGTCAGACCCCAACTCATAGTAACCCCTCCTTGGGTTTCTGAGGCAGTATCACTACGGAATTAGATTGCCCCATCTTCCTTCCAAGGAGTGGTTGGTGGATTTGAACCGCCAGCCTTCTGGTTAGCAGTCAAGTGCCTTAGACATTACGTTACCAGAGCTCCCAAAAAAAACCACACCTCCCAACTGACTGCATGGGACTCCTAGTGAGACCTCCTTGAGTTCCCAAAGAAGGCCGAGTCGAGACAGATGGCAAGGTCTAACCTGACGGGGAGTGGTTGGTGGGTTTGAACTGCCAGCCTTGTGCTTGCCGGGTGACTGCCTTAGGCCCGAAGCCATCCTCTAGGACCTTAGAGAGAAGCAAATGAAAGATACCACCTCACTTCAGCTAAAATGGCACTGACTCCTGCTAAAATAGCACTGATTTTAAAAAAAGAATAAAAATGCTGGCAAGGATGTGAGGAGATTGGAACACCTATCCACAGCTGGTGGTATTGTATAATAGTATAACAGCTATGGAAAACAGCATGATGGTCCCTCAGATAACTAGAAATAGAACTACTCTATGATTCAGTAATCCCACTTCTAGGTATGTACTCTAGAGACCTAATAGAAAAGACATAAACAGATATATGTACACTTATATCTGGTGGCATGGTGGGTAAGATATTTGGCTGTTAACCAGAAGGTTGGTGGTTCAAACCCCAGGTGCTCCACAGGGGGAAGGTGAGGCATTCTACTTCTGTAAAGATGTGTAGCCTTGGAAACTCTATGGGAGACACTATGAATCAGAACTGACTCAATGGCAGTGGGGTGGGTTTTGGTTTGGTATGTCCATTGCAGCACTATTCACCATAGCAAAAACATAGAAACAACCTAAGTGCCCATCAATGGATGAATGAATAAAAAAAATGTTATACTTTGGTATATATATACAATGAAATACTATTCAGCTATTAAGAATGAAGAGTCCTCAAAATATAATGTAGATGAATCTGGTGGACTTTATGCTGAGTAAAACAGTCATTTACAAAATGATAAATACTGTATGGCCTAGCTTTTTAGTAAGACAAATATATATACTTATACAGAGACCAGTGCTCATTGGTGGGTACCATACATAGCAAAGGAGAGAGGAATCACTTTTTAGATTGTAGGCTTTTGATATTTCTGGTGATGGAAAAAGTAACAACAAATATGGGTGAAGTGAAAATAGCTTGACAAAAGTAAATGAAGTCGGTAAGATGTACACAAGAAAAAAGAATGTTTTGGTAAATGTTATGACATATATGTTTGCAACAACATCAACAACCAAAAAAATATATGTATGTCCATATTCTTATATGTGTATAGGTATGTATATCTTGTTATAAACATGTATATATACATATACATATATGAGTGTGTTTGTGTGTGCATGCACATATATATATGTATCATATATATAATAAAGCACATAGAGAGGCACAGCTATGGACACTTCTCCAATATAACCCAACTCCTCACAGGATTGGTTTTCCAAGTTTGAAGGCTTAGGATCATAGTCTCATTGGACCTCTTGGTCAATTGGCATGATAAAGTTTATAAAGTTTGTTTTCCACATCTCAGTTTGGCCAGTAGTGTCTAGAGTCTTAAAAGCTTCCAAACAGCCATCTCACACATAGCTATTGGTCCCTACCTGTCTGAAGTGAAAGAGAAAGAAGGATGCCAATGACTCAGAGAAGACAGTAGTCTACAGGACTGTCTACACAAACTACAGACTCATCTACCCTGAGATCAGAACTAGATGGCACACAGCTATCAGTACTGATCATTCTAATCAGGGACACAATAGATTGATCCTGATAGAATGGAAGAAAATGTGGATCAGAACTTCAAATTCTTTAAATGATTACTTACTACATCAATTGAGGCTAGAGGACTCCCAAGACTATAGCTTGAGATATTCTTCGAAACTTGAACCAAAATTATGGTCACCTTTTAGCTAAATAAAAGATTAGCTCATGAAATAAAGTATATCAGCAATGAATACTGAAGTCCTTTGAAAAATCATCTATATGAGACCAAGTGGTCAGCAATTAGTTTAAAGGACAGATAAGAAGGTAAGGAGACAGGAAAACTAGACTCCTGGAAATGGAACAACCAAAATGGAAGTAACGAGAATGCTGACACATTGTAAAAAAATGTAATCAATGTCACTGAACAGTTTGTCTTGAAATTGTTGAATGAGAATCTAATTTTCTGTGTAAACTTTCACCAAAAATACAATAAAATACTACTTAAGAAAATAATCAACTTGTACTGAGTTAACTAGTCCCTGTGAGGCTTGGGCCATATGAGAATTTGGTGATAGTTTGAGAACAACTGGGTGCCTGGAGATTGTCCTTGGTGCTCACAAATAAAACAGTCAGCATTAATGACATCCAGGTCAGCTTTGATGAGAGGAAGCCTGAGTTGTTAACCTATTTGTACCATACATATCAAGGCCTGCAATAAGTTGACTAGCATCCTCCCTACTGGCCTCTAGTGAAACAATAATTTGTTGTTTTAAGGCAGCCAGTTTGTGATGATTTATTACAGCAGTCAAGGAATCTAATAGTCCCTGGGTGGTCAAATGTTTTCAATCAGCTGCTAACCTAAAGTATGGTGTTTCAAAGCCACCCAGCAGGCAAGGAAACTATGTGGAGCAGTTCTACTCTATAATATATGGGGTTGCTATGAGTCAGAATTGACTCAGTGGCAACAGGTTTGGTTGTAGAAATCTAATAAACTATCACTCTAGAAGTTTTGTGACCTCCATTCAGCAAACAGTATCTTTGCTAAAGAAGAGGCTGATTGACATAACAAAGGAATCAATCTCTACCTAATTATTAAAAGCATATTTTTCTGTGGAGTGTTTTGATAAAGAATTTCATATTTTGGATCCATTTTGAGAGATTCCTCTACATATTTCTTCTTTAAATACTTTTCTCCACTAATCTACTCATATTATTTCTCATGTAATTATCAATTATCTGAGAATCATGTAATTTAGAACTGAAACAGAATCACTCAAAATCCAAGCATTAAATAATTTTCACTAATTGATATTAAAATAATGAATAGAAGCTTGCAATGAAAAGTTCACAAAATTCCAATTAACCATGAAGGAGACACAGTAGAAAGATCAGTTGGCACCATCAGAACTTCAAATAATTCAAATAAAATTATTAAAAATGACAAAGTGAGAAGTACATTTATACTTAAAAAGAATAAATGAACAGTTTGAAAATATGAAAGAATTAGCAAGAGACTGTAGAATCAGAAAGCCAAATATATAAAAAAAACAGGATAACTGCCTGCCAAGAAAAAATAAAATAATTGATTTTAGACATTGAATTGATGATTCTGCATCCATCTAAACATATTTTAAAAAAAGAAAGAGTGAATTGGAAGATAAACCTGAAGAAATACTATAAACATGCAGAAATAGCAATAAAAATGTTTTGAAAAAGATTTTAAGAAGCATGAAAGTTAGAATACAATCTAATATATTGCAGTTCCAGAAAAACACAAAAAAGAGAATATGAATGAAAGACCCTGATGCAAAATTCAAGAAGCTCAGTGATTCTCAAACCATTTATACAAGTGATTTACATCTAAATAAATAATCCTAAATACTGTAAACTGTAAATTTATTTACTGTTAAACTGAAAAGCCAATACATAATAAGTTACAAACTTAAATATGAATGGCAAAAATATAAGTGCTTAGAAAAGAATATTGTATTAACTTATTGTAAGAAGTGGTTTACTTATCAAGGCATAGAAGGCACAGAGTAATAGTAAATTACAGTACAAATTTAATATGTTCCTTCAATTGTCCTATGTTATGGTCCAAGAGTATCAGATCTTCAAACTCAGTAAACTTATGAGTGTTGGAGGTCACAGGTGACTACTTACATGGCTATACTGCCATTGCATACCATGTTGTTGTTATGTGCCATTGAGCTGTCTCCAACTCATAGTGACCTTATGTACAACAGAACAGAGCACTGCCTGGTTCTGTGCCAGCCTCACTATCCCTACTATACCCGAGCCCACTGCTACAACCACCAAGTCCATCCATCTTGCTGAGGGTTTCCCCTTCTTCATTGACCCTCCACATTACCAAGCATGACATCCTTCTCCACAGAATGCTGCCTTCTGACAACATGACCAAAGTAAGTGAGATGAAGTCTGGCCATTCTCACTTCCAAGGAGCATTCCAGCTGCACTTCCTCCAGGACAGATTTGTTTGTTCTTTTAGCAGTCCACACTACTTTCAGCATTCTTTGCCAACACCGCAACTCAAAAGCATCAACTCTTCTTCATTCTTCCTTATTCATTGTCCAGCTCTCATAAGCATATGAGGCAATTGAAAATACCATGGTTTGGTTAGGTGCATCTTAGTCTTCAAGGAGTTATCTTTGCTCTTCAGCACTTGAAAGAGATCTTTTGCAACAGATTTGCCCAATGCCAATACATTCTTTCATGTCTTGACTGCTGCTTCCATTGATGTTGATTGTAAAACAAAGTAATATGAAGTCCTTGACAACTTCATTCTTTTCTCCATCTATCATGACGATGCTTATTGGGCCAATTGTGAGGATTTTTGTTTTCTTTATATTGAAGTATAGTCTTCATCAGTAAGTGCTCCAAATCATTGCCACGTTCAGCAAGCAAAGTTGTGTCATCAGTTTATCAGGTTGTTAATGAGTCTTCCTCCAATCCTGATGTCACATTCCTCTTCATATACTCCAGCTTTTCAGATTATATGCTCAGCATAAAAATTGAATAAGTATGGTGAAAGGACACATTCTTTTCCCGATTTTAAACCATGCAGTATCACTTTGTTCTACTCAAATAACAGCCTTGTGGTCTATGTACAGATTCCCATGAGTACAATTAAGTGTTCTGCAATTCCCATTCTTAATGATATCCACAATTTGTTATGATCCACACAATCGAATACCTTTGCATAATAAATAAAACACAAGTAAACATCTTTCTGGTATTCTTTGCTTTCAGCCATGATCCATCTAACATCAGAAATGATATCCCTCGCTCCACGTTGTGGTTGTTAGGTGCCGTCGAGTCATTTCTGACTCATGGTGACCCCATGCACAGCAGAACGAAACACTGCCTGATCCTGCGCCAGCTCCATGATCCCTGCTATACCTGACCCCATCATCACAGCCACCTTGTCAATCCATCTCTTTAAAGGCTTCC
>NW_006921619.1:18810521-18812501 GCF_000298275.1 Orycteropus afer afer | reverse complement strand
TGATGATGAATGGCACGCCATTCCTCTTCAAACTGTCATTCCTGGCATAGTAGATCACATGGTTGTCTGATTCAAAGTGGCCAAAACCAGTCCATTGCAGCTCATTGATGCCGAGGATATCAATCTTTGTGTTCCATTTCATTTTTGACAACTTCCAATTTTCCTAGATTCATATTTCATACATCCCATGTTCTGATGATTAATGGATATCTGCAGCTATTTCTCTTCAATTTGAGTGGTGCCACATCAGCAAACGGAGGTCTCGAAAGCATACCTTTTCCATACGAGTAAGGCTGTGTTTACTCAGATGATGCAGCTCTTTTCCAGTCCTATTTTGATAACCTTCTAACCTAACCAGACTATTCATAAAGTTATGCAGTAATGTATCAGACAGTGTTTCTTTGCTATTCATAAGCTTTTCCCTGGCCAATTCTTTGAGAAGTGGATGGCCTCTTCCTTCTTCTTAGTCTGTCTCAGTCTGTAAGCTGGGCTGATACTTGTGCACTATGTCCATCCCGCTTGGTTTGAAACTCCAGTGGCTCAGCCTCAAAACTCACATCAACATGTCACCACGGTAGGACAAACTGAGAGACAGGTTTGTCTCCCTGTTGGAAACCTCTCGTACCACCCTTACCTGGGTCCCTGCAGCTGACTCCTCCTCTGTCTGGGTTCCTGGCCTTTTAACCCCTTTTCTCCTGCTCTCCCACCCTGCTGCTTTGGGTGTGCCTGGGTTCCCTCTCCTCACCTGGATCCCTGCGGCTGACTGCTCCTCTTTCTGGGTTCCTGGCTTTTAATCCACTTTCTCCCATTCTCCCATCCTGCTGCTTTGGGCGTGCCTGGGTTCTCTCTCCTCATGCCATGCCCCCTTCTAAATACAGCTTGCATTTCTGGAAATTCTCTGTCAATATACTGCTGCAACCGTTTCTGAATTATCTTCAGTAAGATTTTCCTTGCATGTGATATCAATGAAATTGTTCGATGATTTTCACATTCTGTGGGATCACTTTTCTTTGGAATGGGTACAAATATGGAGCTCTTCCAGTCACTTGGCCAGGTAGCTGTCTTCCAAATCTCTTGGCATAATCAAAATGAGTTTCTCCAGTACAGCATCCATTTCTTGAAACATCTCAGTGGGTATTCCATCAATTCCCAGAGCCTTGTTTTTCACCAATTAGTTCTGTTTTGTTTTGACTTCTTCCTTCAATACCATTGGTTTTTGATCATATGCCACCTCCTGCAATGAATGATTATCAACCAATTATTTTTTGTATACTGACTCTGTGTATTCTATCCATCTTCTTTTGATGTTTCCTGCATCATTCAGCATCTTGCCCATGGAATCTTTCAAAATTGCAATTCGAGGCTTAAATTTTTTCCTCAATTCTTTCAGCTTGAGAAATGCCAATTGTGTTCTTCCCTTTTGGTTTTCCAACTCCAGATCTTCTTGCACATTTCATTATAATAATTGACTTTATCTTTTCAGGATGCTCTTTGAAATCTTCTGTTCAGCTTTTTATCCTGTCAATTCTTCCATTTGCTTTATCTGCTCTTCACTCAAGGGCAAGTTTAAGAGTCTCTTCTGACATCCATGTTGATCTTTTCTTCCTTTCCTGTCTTTTTAATGACTTTTTACTTTCTTCATGGATGATGTTCTTGATGTCATTCCAGAATTCTTCTGGTTTCCAGTAATTGGTATTCAGTGCATCAAATCTACCCTTTAGATGGTCTCTAATTTCAGAAGAGACATAATCAAGGCATATTTTGGCTCTCATGGACTTCTTTTAGTTGTCTTCAGCTTCAGCTTGAACTTGTATATGAGCATTTGATGGTGGTTCCACAATCATCTCCTGGCCTTGTTTTGGGAGAAGATATTGAGCTTTTCCATTGCTTGTCACAGATGTAGTCAATCTGATTCCTGTGTGCTCCATCTGGTGAACTCCATGTGTATAGACACTGTTGTTGAAGAAAGGTATTTGCAAT
>NW_006921619.1:18804552-18809751 GCF_000298275.1 Orycteropus afer afer | reverse complement strand
GGCCAATTTGTTGAGAAGTGGATGGCCTCTTCCTTCTGAGTCTTACTCTGGAAGCTCTGCTGAACCCTGTGCACCATGGGTAACCCTGCTGGCATTTGAAACACTGGGGGTTCCAGACTCACAGCAACACTCAAGCCACCACAGTACAACAAACTGACAAATAAATATGTCTCCCTTAGTTGTTCCAAACTGATCTGTTCATTTCCTGGTCTCCCCAACCCCTCTCACTTACCTGGCCTGCCCCCAGGGCACAAACTTCCTCCTTCCTCTGGTCCCAGGCTGGGTTACTGTGGACTGCCCCTAGGGCTGCTCCACGAATGCAAATACACACCTTCCATCTTCTTGCATACCTACTAGATTTCCACTGTAGAATTGGAGAGAGAAACATTGCCTTGCACTATGTTTTATTTAGAAAACTGCCTCTACATATCTCATAGTATTTGCTACTGAGAACTCACTCTCTAGTGCTAATTTCTATACCTTTATTTCTTTGGTTTCAAGCAACAGAAATGCTGGCCAACTTAAACAGAATAAGCAATATTAAATGACCAAACCTAAGAGAAGATTAGAGAACAAGGCTTAGAGGAGAACAGTGACCAGAGCCTATTCAAGACCTTAGATGACAAAATAAAATAGTCTTTTATGATTCTGCATCCAGAGTAAGAGAGCTTTAAGCACTTTTCTTGACCTTGTAGCCTTCTATCAGGGGATATTGATGGTTCAGTGGTAGAATTGTTTCCCTAGATGTGGAAGACTGTCATTCAATTTCTAGTCAGCACATCACATGTGTAGCCACTACTGGTCTGTCAGTGGTGGTTTGTGTGTTGCGGCGATGCTGAACAGGTTTCAGAGGAGCTTCTAGACTAAGGTGGAGTGGGAGAAGGGCCTTGTAATCTACGTCTTAAAGTCAGCCCATGAAAATCTTATAAATCACAATGGCTTATTGTACATGGTGTCCATGAGTCTGAGACCTACTACTAGACAGTAGCTAACAACACTTCCTCTATAAACATCCAAAGTTCAAAGAGATGAATCACAAAGAAATTACTAAAAGAAGAAATGGATGATGGACATCCAAAAACAATGCAAATATATACTACCTTTGGTTTGTTCTGGTGTCATAGTGCCTGTGGTAGTTAAATTTGTATGTCAACCTTGCTAGGCATGGTTGAGTGGCTGGGCAGCTGGATGTTGTATTCCCCATGATGAGACTGGTAATCAGCTCTATGGTGGAATCTATTGGGAACAGCTGAATAGCTGCCTTTGGGTAAGTGGTCTGCTTCCTGTATATAAGAAGCAAGTTTGAGAACAATCTCTAGCTTATAGCATGCTTGGACCCTGCCATGCTCTGCTGACATTGGAACTTACAATGGACTTGAATTAATGGTCTGCCATGTGGTTTGGTAACATTGGGACTGTGCCTTTTTAGTTGTCAACCTTGGGCTTGTCTGCCTCAGCAACCAGCAGCTGTCTGAGTGAAGAAACTCCTCTAGTTCCAGTGGGCCAGCTATTCCTCACTCCCACCCACCTTCTGGGCCAGTAGGAATTCCATCCCAGTCTGTGTGGGACAGAGCTTGGGTGCTCTGGTTTGCCCTGCCCAGATGATTTTTTCCTTTTTTTTTTTAGATTGTTTGTTTTTGGCTATTATAAAATTATTACTATTATTACTGTTTTTTTCCTTGTCCTTTTTATTATTATTCTTTATTCTTACCTTCCGAAGTTCTAGTTTTCGGCTTTTTCTCTCTTCCCTGTTCCTGGTTCCCAATTTTTTTCTTTCTCATGGTTAACTCATTCCTTGATTTCCTTTTTGCATTTTTCCCATTGTTTTTCCTCATGATTCTCCTACTCTACCTCTTTTCTCTTATTGCCCCCTCCCCAGATATTGTGGGTTTTCTTTCTTTCTTTCTTTTCTTTTTTTGGTGACTGTTCTTGCATGTTTGTGTTTTTGTCCTCTTGCTTTTAATTTTTGATATTTTTTATATTGTTGTTTTTGTCTTACTGAGTGGGAGACAGCATCCATGCCCATACAATGAAAGCACACCTGCACCTCCTACAGGTCCACTTACTGAGTGAAAGCCACCACTTCCTTCTTCACCAACTGGCCAATGATAAGTGACCACCAAGAAGAGCCTAACTCACCCTTAACTGCTCTTCACAAACAGCAGAGATCTAAATACAACAATGTCACAATGTCTTGGCAATAACAGACTATCACAGTCCACACAAAGAAGCAGGATAAAGTGGTAGAAACAAGAGAGCAGGATACAGATCCAGAACACATCCCTGAGGAAGAAGCAGCATTGGAACGCCCTGGTATGGAATTCAAAAGAATTATGTTTATGTACTTTCAAAGACTGACCGACAGATCAAGGAAAACACTGACAAAATTAAGGGAAACACAGACAAAATCCAAGAACAATTTTGGAAGAAAATGCAAGAACAAAATGACAAAATAATGAAAAATTAGAAATGATGCAACATCAGCAGGTAAAAATCCAGAAGATTTCTGTATGATTGTAGAGAGTTGCCAAATCCCCAAATTACTAAATTTTCAGAAATAGATAACACACTGCAAGGGCAAAGGAGTAGAATCAAATCAATGGAAGACAGAATTAATGAGATTGAAGACACATACCTGAATACTTCTTTGGAAAGGTGTCAACCAGAAAAAAGAACAAATCTAACTGAAGATAGCCTCAGGATATATAGGATACCATCAAAAGGAATAACCTACATGTAAATGGAATTCCAGAACAGGAAGAGAAAAAGGAAACCACTGAGAAAATTGTCCAGGATTTGTTGGAAGAGAACTTCCCTGATATGACGAAAGATGAGAATATATCCATTGAAGAAGTTCAACGAACCCCAAATTGGTATTTCTTATTTTGTAATTATAACCAAAAAATAGAACTAAAACCACTACCACTACCATCATCAACAACAAGGAAAAACCTCTAAAGTAGGTTTTTTAAATTTCATTTTGAAGCTGGCTAGGAATCTGTAAGCTAACATTCTTCAGTCTATTCTTCCAAATACATGAAAAGTAGGTTGAAGGACCTTTAAGACATATTTTACCTCTAATTCCCTCAATTTGCATTTTTTTCTAATCCCATCTCCCTATCCACTCTCTCTCTATTAACTTTTCCCTTAGCAATTCCTTAACTGCTATTCATGGGATTTAGAGGAAATGCTGTCTTTCCTCTTGTCAAACACAATTTTTTTATTCCATATTTCATTCTCTCTTACCTCTTCAATGTCCAAGCCCCACCACTTTCCTTTCTCATGCATCTTCACCAACGCCCACCCTTCTGGTTCTTTGCAATTCAGAATATTAAATGACCACTTTGTGGAAAGCTGAATTGGAAGGCTGAATGGGCCCCTCACTGAAAACTGTAAACTTTTCACAGGCTAGTAGGCATGATTAAAGTGGATCTTAAATACAGGGATTAACTTGCTATTTTTCCCTCCCTTTTGCTTATTTTGAAGTAGATAGAGTAGCCAGTCCTTTTTATGGACGATGGGTTCTTTAGATTTGCTATTTTCAATTGTGCATTCTTTTGAGCTTAACCCTCTCCCACAACTAGTGTTGGGTAGAACTGTAGCACATAAAGCAATAAGACCTTGGGAAGAGGGATGCTAAGTCTGGAGTAACCAGGGAAGAGAAGAACAAAGGCATTTCTGGTGGTCTAAAAAATCTTCAACCCCCTTCCTATTTCCCTATATAATCATGTTCACCCCTTTGCTCTAGGAGACAGACATTTTGGAAAAATGATTCTCTTTCTTTGGGTTTCAATACTCAATAAACTGTTTGCGTTCCCTCTTCAACCTGTTGTGATCATTGGCTCTTCATGACAGGGGTTAAGAACCTTGTTTTCCTACAACAACATTTCTACTATTTAAAATAAAATAATAAAATAAAATTCCTCCAGACAAACCCTTTTCTTTTATCTCCTACTCAGGGATGGCTTGAGATTTGTGGGACTTCTTTAAGGAAAAGCCAGAAAATTATAAATATATTTCATAGTAAATAATTGCTATGACTACTTAGTACAAAATATTTAGCATTATTTAGTATGGAAAACAGAAATTGCCCAAATCAGCAAAGTTTAGAAAATTCAGGTCCCTTTCTTCTGAGGTCTCTTTGGGAATTTAACAGAGATGCTTACATGGAAATGCTTCCATTGCAAACAGGCTTCCTGTCCCCACATAAAATATTCTACACCTCCTACCTGCCAGCAACTCCCTACAATCATACAGAAAAAGAAAAAAAAAAAAAGAACCATTTGTCATTGAGTAGATTCTGACTCACAGTGACCCCTATAGAGTTTCCAAGGCTGTAAATCTTTACAAAGTAGAATGCTTCATCATCCTCCCACGGACCAGTGATGGGTTTGAACCAGTGACCTTCTGGTTGGCAACCAAATGCCTTACCCACTGTGCTGCCAAGAGCTCTTTTTCCCTATACTCAGGAATCATGAAAATTAGGGTCTCTGAAACTTAAGTTTATTACCTTCATGGAAAGTTAGCATTTGTTACTGCTTTGTTTCTCTTTTCCTGTTCAGAGCCAAGCTTCTAAAAGGAATATCTGTTTCCACATCATTGTATCCTATTTATTCTTCAACTATTGCAAAATGAATTCCACCTCTATGGCTCCATTGCATTTGTTTCTGAAAGTCATTCATAATTTCTTAATTGTCAAAGCAAGCTGACACTTTCATTATTAGTTGTTTAACATTGATGTTTGTGTGTGACCACAGTTCTTTACCCATTGCTTTCATTCCAACACTTTTTATTATTTAGCCTTCAATAGTTTAGCTATCCCTTTCTTAGATTTCTTATCTGACTCTGGAATCTTTACACAAAATTTTACCCTAAGGATCTTGGTGTATATATCATTTTATCCATTCAAACATCATCCTCTATTCCCCAATCTCTATCATCATCCCTATATTTCTTTCCAAAATTCCAGGAAATCATGTCCAAATTCTAATGCAGAATCCTTAAAATAAGAATATGTTGGGTTTGTTCAAAGACCAGCATTGGAGGCCAGTATCTCAGAATGAATGAGTAAATAGAAGAGGGTTAGGAGATGAATTAGGAGAGTCAGCCAGTATAGGACTTACAATATAGTACTGTGGCAGAAGAGTTAACATATCACTTTCAATAGTTTATTTGCTTATGACTTCACTTGTAAACTGA
>NW_006921619.1:18786381-18803847 GCF_000298275.1 Orycteropus afer afer | reverse complement strand
ATGTAAAACAATGTGATTATCCTATCACTCTAGTATTTACATCTGCTAACTCCTCCTAAAAACCAAGAAATTCAAATAGTATAGTAAAAGTAAGAAAAAGAAAAATTCTGTGGACACTATCTTAACAATCTATTAGTCAAAATACCCTCCAAAAACCCAGAATGAAAATAAGTACAGCAAAACCAGAAACAGAAGCAGGACTTGCAGAAAATCAGTAGTGATGCAATAAGAGCAGCTGAAAGAAGAGGAAAACACTCAAACTTGGTTTTGTTCAGTGCACGGGGGCAAGGCAAAAGTAGATGGTTACTCCCAAAGGGCAGTTGCAGGCAGCGAACTTGGTCATTACTTTGTATAGAAGAAAAAGTAACTTTCAGCTTGGAGTGATAATATACACAGTTTTCTGCATGTTGGCCAGTGACCCAATCATCTGGTCAGAGTCCTAGAAAGAAAACCACTAGAGGATGAGAAGCAAAGAAGTCTGGTTTAGATGCATATTTTTGGACTTAGGTGAGTGGGCACAAAGAGTAAAATTTGCAGACAACATGTTATAAAGCCCACCACAAAAAGAGACACTGGCAAATATAATAGACAACATGACTTGGTCAATTAATAATTTCCAACCTTTGTCATTAGTCCTCTCCAAACTTGCATGGTATGGTCAGAAGGATGGAGTGGCCATTATAGCAAAGATATGTGCTATACATGGGTCCAATAGCATAGACTGCCCCCCTTGGAAGGCAGATCTAGCTATGTTTGCCTCTGAATACTCAATTTTTCAACAGAGACCAATATTGAGCCCCTGGTATGATACAATTTCTCTAGGAGACCAACTGACCACTTTGAAATAAATTCTACAAAAATTTAAGAGTCTTCCATATTGATAAAATTTGTAAGGACCCAGTGATCTGGTGCATGTCAAGAAACCTTTTCAAAAGGAAGGACAAGTTGCTGCATCTGGACACTAAGAAAGAAAAAAAGAGAATACCTAGTGGCCATGTTAGGAGCTCCGGTGGCCTAGTGCCTAAGGCATTAGACTGCTAACCAGAAGGCTGGCAGTTCAAACCCACCAGCCACTCCTCAGAAGGAAGGTTGGGCAATCTACTTCCTTAGTGATACTGCCTGGAAACCCAAGGAGGGGTCACTATGAGTAGAATCTGACTCAATGTGTTTGGTTTGGTTTAGTGGCCATGTTTGGATTTTGGAATCAAAATATATCTCATTGGGGCATGCTTCTTTCACTCTGCTAAAATGATTAATCTGAAAAGCTGCTGGTTTTGAGTAGGAATCAGAACAAGAAAAAGATCTATAATAGGTTGAGGCTGTCATGCAAGCTGCTTTGACACTTGGCCCATACAACTCAGCAGATCTGATGGTGTTTGAATTAATATTGATACACTATTACTATTTAAAGTCCATAGTTTACAATGGGGTTCAATGTTTTTGTTGTACAGTTCAATAGGTCTTGATAAATGTATACTGTCATCTATCTGCAATTATAGTATCATACATAATACTTTCACAGCCTTAAACACACTCTTTGCTCCACTTATTCAACTCTCCTTCTTCCTGAAATCCTGGCAATTGTTGATACTTGACAATCTCTGTAATCTTTCCAGAATGTCATATATTTGGAATCATACAGTATGTAGGTAGCATTTTCAGTATGATTTATTTTCCTAAGATATATATATCAAGAGCTGAGCTGGAGAAAGCCAAACTGCCAGGTAGTTGAGGTCATCAATTAAGACAACAAGCCAAAGAGAAAGTAACTCAACCCTGTAATCACTTACTGGATAGTATAGCAAGAAGATAAACAGAAAAAAAAAAAAAGTGCCAGTTCCTCTAATGTTACACTTTTTCCCATGAAATAGCACCAAGTGGGGCTGTATTAGCGCAAGCTAGGGAATTGTCTGACTGTTGTGGAAACCAGAGACATAAGGCTCCTTCTATCTTATGGGCCCAGGGGGCCAGGGAGAGACAGAAGGAGTGGAAAAGTACTGAATACAATCCGAGTGGAGAAAATATCTTCAAGGCACCATGATAAGGAAGTCTTGGCAAAGATACCTAAGAAAGGCTTCAGTCAAGGGCCCTCAATAAGGAGGCTTCTGAATGGAACATTTAGCTAGGAAGGCAGCTATACAAAAGAGCATGGCCATGTGTGGAGGACTGAGTCCTAGACTGTAACTGTTTACAGAGACTGCAATGCATTGGCTGTGTACCAAGTCTGATATGAGAAGAACAGCTTTCCCCCAAGAAACCTGACAGGAAAAGCCTTTGTAATTGCTGATGGTTGAGCCTGAAAGATCACACATTGGATTTTGACTGGAGCTGGGCTCCTAAATATGTGTTTAAGTTTCCTTCATGTCTTCACGTAACTTGATAGCTCATTTCTTTTTATTGTTGAATTCCCACAATTTGTTTTCCCACTCATTTTCATTGCTTCTAGTGTTTGTCAATTATGAATAAAGCTGCTATGAATATTTATGTGATGGTCTTTTTGTGAACCTAACTTTTCAACTTACTTAGATAAATGGACCATAATTGCTGGATCATATGGTAAGACAATGTTTAGCTTGTAAGAAACTACTAACTACCTTCCAAAGTGACTATACCATTTAGTATTCACACATAAGTGAATTACAGTTCCTGTTGCTCCACATCCTTAGCAGCACTAGTTTGTCATTGTTTTAGATTTTAGGCAATCTAATAAATATTTAGTGATATTTCGTTACTGTTTTAACTTGCAAATGTGGAATGGCATATGTCATGGAATATCTTCTTATATGCTTATTTGCCATCTGTATATCTTCTTTGGTCAGGTGTCTGTTCATTTATCTTGTCCATTTTTTAATTGGGTGTTTGTGTTTTTCTTGCTGAGTTTAAGAGTTCATTGTATATTTTGGATATAAGTCCTCATCAGATATGTGTTTTGCAAATATTTTCTCCCACTTTGTGGTTTCTCTTTTAGTAGTGTCTTTATCATGGCAGAACTTTTTAATTGGTTTGTTCTTCCATGAGAGTGATTGCAGTGTTGTATCTAAAACACATCAACAAACCCAAGATAACCTGGGCTTTCTCTATATTATCTTCTAACAATTTTATAATTTTGAATTTTACACTTTGGTCTCTAATTCATTTTGACCTAATTTTTGTGAAAGATTTGAGGTCAATGTCTGTATTCTTTTTTTTTTTTTTTTAATATGGAGTTTCACCCACATTACTGGTGTTATTATAGCACATTTTGTTAAAAAGACTATACTTCCTCCATTGAATAGACTTTACATCATTGTCAAAATCAATTGACTATATTTGTGTAGTCTATTTCTGGGTTCTTTTTTATTCTATTCCAATAGCCTTTTCATTTATTTTGCCACAAATACCACACTGCCTTGATTACTATAGTTTTATAGTAAGTCTTGAAGTTGAGTAGTATCAGTACTCTGACTTTTTTCTCCTTCTTTAGTATTGTTTTGGCTAAGCCAAATAATCTTTAAAGCCAGTTCATCAATACCCAGAAAATATCTTGTTGGTATTTTATTGGGATGGTTTAAAATCCATAAATTATATTGGTGATAGTAGGTATAGTGCTGAGCAAAATGTATGATTTTTGCATTTTACATGGAAGGAAAGATGGATAGAGACATGGATTTACACTGAACTCTAGGCATTGCCTAGTGGTTTGGCTATGGTCAGGTACTTGGAAGAAACATGATGGATGGCAAAATTAGTCAAAATATTTGGGAAAGAAGAATGTAAATGGACTTTTTAAGCACGAACAGAGTTTGAAAATATATTGTCCTCTACACAAATTCTTGTAAAAAAGGCAAATTCAAGAGAAGAATACCTTAATAATATGATAGATAGGATGACCTATTCTGTAATGATCTGTCAACCTCTTTACCTATCTAGCCTGTCTTTTATGATAACCAAATAACACCAAACTCACTGCCATTGAGTCGAATCCAACTCATAGTGACCCCTCCTTGGATTTCTGAGGCTGTATCACTACAGAAGGAGATTGCCCAATTTTCCTTCTAAGGAGTGGCTGGTGGGTTTGAACAGCCAGTCTTCTGGTTAGCAGTCAGAAGTGATCATGTGAGAAAATATGGAGTTCAGGCATAGGCTTAGCAACATTGATTTCTAGTCACAAAGGCTGCCAGCTTCAGTCACTACTGTGTGCCCAATATTCCAACCACAAAACTAAATCTGAGTTCCTAGTATGACACCATTCTCTACCTGATGTCAGATTGATTACATAGAACTACTTCGCTTAAGAAATATGAAGTCTTAGTTCCCACTGGAATAAACACTTACTCTGAATGTCACTTTTGCCTTTCTTATCCTCAAATTTCTGCCAAAACTGTTATCTGTGGACTTGTGGAATGTCTTGTTCACTGTCATATTTTTCTACACAGCATAGATTGTAACCAAAAGCCCATCTGTAAGCAAGTTAAGTGAGACAATGGACTCCTGTTCATGGAGTTTACTGGTTTTACAGAATTCTCCAGCATTCTGAAACAATTGGTCTGATAGAGCATTGCAATCAGAATTGCCCTTCTGAAGACACAGTTATGGTGTCAGCTAGATGATACTAACTGCCAGACTGGGATAATGTCCTCTAAGATGCAATATGTGATTTAAATCAGAAACAGACATATGCTGCTTCTTCCATAGCCAGGATTCATGAATCTGGGACTCAAGATAGAAAAGGGAAAGTTTTCACTAATACTCTTATGACTCAATAGTAAAATTTAGGTTTCCTATCACTGTAACTTTTGGCTCCATTAGGCTGGAAATTTTAGTTTCCAAAAGAATGAAGCTTTTTCCAGATGTCGTAAAAATGTCTCTACCAAGGCACTGCCAGTGAATTAAAAAAAAAAAAAAATGGAATTGACACTTCTATCTGGCCATTTATTTCTCCTCAAGTCTAAGGAATCTAGAGAGAAAAATGGGATTCCTGTACCTGCTGAGGTAAGTGAGGCTGACTACCAAGGTAAGATTGGATTGCTACTATACAGTGAGCATATGGTGAAGTATATCTGGAATGCAGGAAATCCCCTGGAGTGCTTCTTATTAGTCATATGATGTGCCAATGGAAAACTTTAGCAACTCAATTTAGAAAGAAATGTTAATGGTCCAGACCTTCAAGAATCAAAGTTTTTGTCTCTCTATTAGGTAAGGAACTAAGATTAGCTGAAGTGCTTGCAAAAGTCAAAAGGAATGTAACATAAATAGTGGAAGAGGTAGTTATAAATATCATCTTTTATCACGTGACTGATTGTAGTAATGAAGACTGTAATAGTTACGAATTCTCTCTCTTACTTACTATAAATATACCTGTACATATGTTGAACATTTTTGCATCTCTCCCTCCCACTTTTCCAGTATTCAACTTTATATATTAGTATATAAGTCATAGGATATTAATGAGGGAATATGGCTCAATTAGAAGAAAAATAAATGTAACCCAAAGACAAAAAAGGTATTTTATAGGATAATCATATATATCATGACCATAATTATGGTGTAAATTTTCTATCCATTTTTTTCAGCTTCCTGTAACTGCTTCTTTTAAATTTCTCTCTTATGGTCAGCATATTTCTGGATTTTTATGGAGTTATCCATCTGAGAATCACTGTCGATTGGCAGGTTTAATTAAATTATATTTAATTAGAACTCATTTCTTCCATCTTTATCATATTTTATAATATTTCTTTTATTCTTATTTTTGTTGTTTTCTGTTACCTACATTGTATATTATTCTTCTGGTGCAAAACAAATTCTATTTTTATTTTTCTTGTAATTGTGATAAATAATGTTCTTGTATTTATTCTTTCTTATCAGTTTCTCAGTGGCAGTGAGTTTGGTTTTTGGTTTTTGTATCAATTTCTTAAGCTTATCAATAGCCATCTCTTCTTCTCTAGTCCCCCCAAAAGACAGGTACCTTAGCAAGCTCCCATCTCTCTTTGACTCTCTTGCCAGATACCTTTCTAACCACCCAACCCCTCTAAAACAACACCCTGAGAAGTGACTTAGAACTACCTTTGTTTCAATTTAGGGGTTTCTGTCCTGTATTTTAGTAGTCTCTTAGTTCAGTTTATATGCAATCCCCTTTAGATCTTCGGTATTTCTTGTTTGAGATCTGAGAAGGGAAATTCTTAATTCACCATCTTGTCTAACACCCATTCCCTTGTTTTTTAATGCTGATATCTTTTGTGATATTTAAAATTTAGTATGGTTAAAAACTTAAAACTGGAAGATATAAGAAGGAGCACTGGAGTTAAAGGCAACAGAGGTAAATACTATTACATACACAATCTTGCAATAATAGTAATAACAATAATTTACAAGTGGATTTATAGATAAATACTCAATCTAAACAGGGGTAGGAAGGCAAATGGGACTATACCCACAAATATGTATAGGTTTGATAGAAGCTATATCTATTATGTATTTATATGTGCTACAAATACATCGATGAATGCAGTAGACCACACAGGAGACAAAGTTATGAAAATGCCTTAGTCATAACTAAACACCTTAAGGGAATGACACACTGGCCTGAATGCTCAGTACCACAGTCTTAGGGGACACTAATGTCAATTGACATAATATAGTCCACAAATACAATGCTCTACATCCTCTTTGTGAGTAACAACTGGGTGTTAAAGCTTGTGTGCAGCCATCAAAGGTGCAATGATTGATCTATCCCCATCCAGAGCAAAGAATGAAGAAAATCAAAGAGGTAAGAAATACTTAGTCCACAGGCTAATGGAACATGTGAACCCAAGCTTCCATGACCCTGAGACCAGAAGAACTAGATGATGCCCATCTACCACTGATGACCACTCTGAAAAGGACAGAGTCAAGGAAAACATGGAACAAAGCTCAAAGTCATAAAAAAGATCAGCCTTACTGGTCTGATGAAAATTGGTGGTATCCCTGAGACTAAAGCCCATACACACTCTTCCACCTAGGAACTGAACTTAACCCCCCATGACTCAATTTTCAGCCAAATGATAGACAGGCTTATAAGGTGATCAATAATACCAAGATGGTATGCACTAATTAGAACAATCAAGCATGCAAGGTCAAGAGGAAAGCACTTGCCTAGAGATAGAGCTAGGAAGGCAGGATGGGATGGGAGGGAAGGACAAAAGTAAGGGGTGGGCACAGGGAAGAAGTGGGAAAAAAGCTATTTCAGCATGAGGATTGCTATAAACTAAAAAAAAAAAAATAATAATAATTAAAAGTGTTTTCTACTTCACTTCACCCATTTAGTTATTTGAATAATGTTAATGGTTATTGACACTCAAATGGTAAAGCAATGTTATATAAATGCAAAATACAAGTTGAATCCTATTAAAGTCATATAGACCTGCCAAATTTGTACCTGTTTTCTGAGCTTTTTGGAGGAAAAGACAGATAGCTTTAAATGTAAAATTGAAATTAAATATCTAAGGGCAATTTTTTTTTTAAGTTTAAAATATGATGGTCACATAAATATATAGAACCACACATGTCACAGAATGTTTAATTCATGAATAGAGTAAGCAACAGGATAGTTCAAGAGCCTCGAGGAACAGAGATTTACATAATCAGTATCGAAAGATATATTGGAATAATTGTGTTGTTAGAGTCCTAAAGGACAGTAAAATCATAACTTTTGGAATTATCTTTCTCACCAGATAGAAATTATTTCCATTTATATCTGATTTAAAAAAAAAAAAATACAAATTAGCAGGCCATTTCTCAAAATCTGAGCTCTCATTGAAGGGATAGTCCCTGAGATAATTACGTAATTCCTTGGCAGGCCTGTTAGACAATGCTTTAGTATTCCAAATTTTTGATAATTTTTCTAAATAAAAATTTTTATAGTCTTAAATATCAAACATATTCTACTGTTTTTTTATTCTTTCCAAATCCTTGACATTTTATTTTTAAGTATTTCATTCAAACTCAGAAAATGAGATACTCAAAATAGTAAATAAGGCTATTAAGTTTGGTCTCCCACAAATTTTAATAACTAAAAATAAGCCTTTTCCAAACCTTCTTTTCTGAGGTCATCAGGAAATGTTTGCAGATTAAAAATTCTTTACTCTTAATATCTCTCTTGTTCTTTCTCTCACTCTTCTTGCAACTCACGGCCTTCACCCCTGTATAAGTTTAACTCTTTTAAGGTAAATTCTCCTTTTTCTGCATTGAGTTTGTTTTTCTTCCCAAGGTAACATTTTACTGAAAATTATATACTTTTTCTCTTACTTTTCTCTTAACATGCCTGTTAGAAGAAAATGCAGGACAAATTAGTTACATATTTAATATATTGTTAAATCAGTAAACCAAAAATTAAAAAAAACAAACTCACTGCCATGGAGTCAGTTCTGACTCACAGTGACCCGTTCTTGGGTTTCCAAGGTGGTATCACTATGGAAGTAGATTGCCCAACCTTCTTTCCCAGGAGTGGCTGGTGGGTTTGAACTGCCAGCCTTCTAGTTAGCAGTCAAGTGCCTTAGGCACTATGTCATCAGAGCTCCCCTGATGATGATGATGATGATGATGATGACGACTAATCTCAGGACAGCATTAATAGTTCACCACTTTACCAAATGTTTTTATTTTCTCTGTCTCATTTAATTTCAATTAATCCTCCCAACCATGCTAATAGGTAGGTTGGGCAGATGTGTGATCTTTTATTTGTTTATTTATTTGTGGAGGCAAAAACTAAAGCTTTCAGAGTAAGTGATTTTACAACTTTACTAGTAAACACTAGTAAAAGACCCAAAACCAAACTCATTGCCGTGGAGTTGGTTCCGACTCATAGCTACCCCTCCTTGGGTTTCTGAAGCAGTATCTCTATGGAAGTAGATTGCTCAGTCTTCCTTCTGAGGAGTGGCTGGTGGGTTTGAACCACCAGCCTTCTGGTTAGCAGTCAAATCTCATAGGCACTATGCCACCAGATCACCTTACTAGGTAATAGTAAAACTAGATATACTTTTAAAATTCAAATTTATCTGGATTCAAATTCTATTATTTTTGCACAATATATGAAAGTACTATATTGATTATTTCTATTCCTTTCTCAACTTCTATAAAACAGTGTATCCTCATCCAGCGGATAGGAGTTAGATAAAACATGTTCTTGTGAGTAGAGACTGTAAGAGGCTGAAAGTGAAGCTGGCCTGAAAACTTGCTAAACAAGTGAACTGGACTTTGCAGTTGAAGAAACTATTACTGGAAATGCAAGCTCTGGTGTTGCCGATGCCTGTCTCAAGTTTACATAAGGAGTCTAATGGGTCTAGCTGATGATTCAGCACATGGCTCCCTGCTGACATCCATATATGAAAGAAGCTGTTTTCACTAGACAACATATCCATATTTGTAAGATATGTGGTAGATTACCTAATTCTTGAGTGATTTAATGGATCACAAAAAGAAGAAATCAGAGTAGTATTTGACTATAAGGATAACAAAACAAACAAACAAAAAGCAAAGCCATTTTATATTGCAATCAGCATAGTAATCATGGTTGCTTTCAACTGTGAAAACAATTTTGACTGTTAAAATGAAGATCTAACTTGTTCTCCAAACACTGTGTTCTATAGTCCATCGTTAGCTTGGCATTTACCGCTGGGATTTCCATATGCAACCAGCTGTTCTTCACAACAGTGAATGAGGCCAGGACTCAGTTGGAAACAATCAAGACTAACTTTGAAGAATAAGTGAGAATCAGAGAAGCAAGAAGACTTGGAAGAGTTGCTGTGAATCAATAAAATGGACAGTTTGAATAGCTGTGTTTTGATCCTGCTTCTCTCAAGACTGTGATTAAACTATATTTAATGACAACTTAGACATTTACATTTATAAAAGCTAGTCAGTATTGGGTTTAGAAGCATAAGAAGAATCTTTTATTTTTCAGAAGGAAAATTAAATTCCTGATGTGTTCAGATTTTAATGTAAGCAGAAACATAATATAGTTATAGCAAAAAAATTTTTTACTCCCTAATTATGCTCTGGCTGTCTCACTTTCTTTTTTGCTCATCTCTCAACCTCAGTGGTTGGTAACTTTTTATTGTGACAGTGATAACTTTGAGAATATTGTGAGAACTATGGTCTCTTACCTTGGGAGCAAATGCATAAACTCACAAAATTATAGAATCACTTTATGACTCCCTAGAATCCTATCTTTTGAGTTTGGCTGAAGAACTTTTACTGTACTTGTAATGTTCTTTTACCCTTTGCCTGTCAAACTCCAATTCAACCTTTAAGAATCAAGTCAAATGTTCTACCCCTGAGCTCTCTTCTCTATTCCATCCTTCTATAAAAGTTGACTGGTAGCATAGTGGCTAAGGCACTTGACTGCTAACCAGAAGGCTGGCGGTTCAAACCCACCAGCCACTCCTTGGAAGGAAGGTTGGGCAATCCTACTTCCGTAGTGATACTGCCTTGGAAACCCAAGGAGGGGTCGCTATGAGTCGGGGCCGACTCGATGGCAAACAACAACAACAACATATAAGTTGACACTTATTATTCCCTCCAATATGCTTACATGTCTATTATAATCATTTATTCATTTGCCTTCACACATTTTTCCTTCCTTCTTTCCCCCCTTTCTTTTTCTTTCTTCACCATTTATTAAACTGTTGCTGTTGTTGTTAGGTGCCATCAAGTTGATTCCTACTCATAGCAGCTCTGTGCACAACAGAACAAAACACTGCCAGGTCCTGTACCATCTTCACAATCTTTGCTATGGTGGAGTCCATCATTGCAGCCACTGTGTCAATTTATTTTGTTGACAGTCTTCCCCTTTTTTTCTGACCCTCCACTTTACCAAGCATGATGTCCTTCTCTAGGAACTGGTCCCTTCTGACTATAAGACCAAAGTGGGAGACGATTCTTGCTTTTAAGGAGCATTCCAGCTATACTTGCAGGATTGATTTCTTCCAGAATAGATTTGTTTGCTTTTCTGGCCGTCCATGTTATTTTCAGTATTCTTCTCCAACACCACAATTCAAAGACATCAGTTCTTCATTGTTCTTCCTTATTTGTTGTCCTTATTCATTTTTTTCATTGTCCTTATATATTCCTTATTGTCCTTATTCATGTATTAAATAATTACCATAAAACCAAAATGAATAAAACAACTTCTGCCCTCAAAGGTCTTTCACCTTACTGATGGGACTTATACAAATATTGTGATCACATCACATAAGCTGAGCATTAATACACAGAGTAGGAAATGCAATGGGAAAAATGAAAAACACAACCAATATCTCTTGTAAATGTAATGACTTTTATAGAGACTTTTGCAATTTACCAAAAACCTTCAAATAACTCTTCATTTAATATTCTCAATGCTGACAGTTACATTATTATTAATAATTAAATTTTCCAGTTAATAACATAAATTCAGAGAAGTAAAAACATTGGACAGAAAGAGCCAGCAAGTAAATAATACAACTGGGATTCAAAGCAGTATCTTCTGATTCCAAGGCCAACACTTTTCTCTATACTACGCTATTTTCCTAGGCTGGTTTAAGTTAATATTAGTCATGTGTCCACCTCCATACTACATTGTAAGATCTGTGGATGAAGGTATCATATTTTTTTCATACTGTAGTCTCCATCTCTCAATTTCTACCTGAAAAGCTACTATTTATATGACTAACAACAACAACAACAACAACAACAAAATCCAACTCATAGTGACACCCTTTGGGTTTCTGAGGCAGTAAATCTTTATAGACATAGATTGTCCAGTCTTCCTTCCACAGAGTGGCTTGTGGGTTTGAACCACTAATCTTCTGGTTAGCAGTCAAATGTCTTTGGCACTATGCCACCAGAGCTCTTCAATGCTTAGTAAATAGTCATATTTATAATGAGTTTCAAGATTGCATTTCTCCCAAAGTATTGGACTTGATTATTGGTTGGGAAAGTTGAGGTATGAATTAATCTTATAAAACTCCTATAATGTGGCAGAGTCCCTGTGTGATATGAACATTTATATCAGCCTCTTGATAAGAGCAGTTTCACAGAAGTGAGGGAAAGGGGGGAAAAAAAACAGTTACAGTGGAGTTTATTCTCAGTTATAGTGGCCCCAGGTATGTCAGAGTGGAGCTGTGATCTGTAGTTTTCATGACTGATTTTTGGGGTAAGTCACCAGGCCCTTCTTCTGAGTTACTTCTGGACAGACTCAAACTTCCAACTTATTGGTTAGTAGCTGAGCACATTAACTATTTACGCCACCCAGGGACTTCAAGTGTAATGAAAGCCTAATAGTAAAAGTTCAAGAAAGAATGAAAGAAAGATTTCTGAACTTCACGTTATTGTAGTACTGAGTAACTGGAAAGTATGATAAGATACCATAGAGCTGGAAACTAAGATTTTACTACTTTTTTAATGCAAATGAGAACTTGCTTAAATATTTTTACCAAAAAAACTCTCACTGCTATCAAATTGGATCCGACTCATAGGAGCCCCTCCATGGGTTTTTGAGGCAGTATCACAACAGAAGTAGATTGCCCAACCTTCCTTCTGAGGAGTGGCTGGTGGGTTTGAACTGCTGGCCTTCTGGTTAGAAGTCAAATGCCTTAGGCACTACACCACCAGAACTCCTGAGTATAATTACAATCTATAAAATTTTTAATTGATTATCTTATAATCACACACACATTCACATAAGTTAGAAATAAATTCTCCTTCAACTTGACTATATGGGATTTAATCATTCAACTCATATTTATAGGTGCCTGTTCCATGCAAGTCATTATGTTATGTTCTGAACTTACAGATATAAATTAAAAAGAATCAACAAACTAAGAAAAAATATATATTTAAAAATTAACTAGAGACAACTAGAAATGTTTTCACGAAGTCTGTGCACTAAAGTCACTGAATTTTACTTATGGGAGACACCTCCCAGACGTTTATTTAGAAATATTTCACATGCTAAAATTCTAGATCACTTGATTTCACAGTTCATCAAACACTAGAAACAGAATATTAGACTGGAATTTCTAATAGTAGAATGAATAAAATGTGATAACTTTCTTGCAAAGGTGGCAAGATACTTTTAAAAAATTAAGTGGAAGATATAAGAAATCAAAGAGTACAATAATTGAGATCATTTTGAGGAGGGAAAAGCTATTCTATGTTCCTTGGAAGGCCCTAAAAATTCATGAAGTTAATACTACAAATATTCACTTGTTTCTATGTCATCCTCTCGAGTAGTCAACCACAACTAAAATGAAATAATCCATGTTAGATAATTTTATATTCAAATACATTGGGTATCCTTCCTTTTTCTTCTTTTTTCTTCCTTTATTTCTTTGTACTGTCACTTAGAAAACCTGATCTATCAGTAAAATTATTTCAAACTCTTATTCCAACTGTCTTGGATATTTAAAGAATTTTGATCCTGCTCTGAAAGGCTATTTTCCAGTTCTCTCTAAAATATTCTCTACACTACCCCAAGAGACTAAAAAAGACCTATATAAATAGAAGAATGTTTGGCATGCTCCTGGATTGGAAGACTTAATGTAAAGGTAGTTCCTGATTTATAACAGGATTTCATTCTGACAACTTTATCACAAATCAGATCTGATGTAAGTCAAGTACCTATTTTTTAAAAAATATTTCCACTATTGCCCTTTATTACCAATATCTTTGTAAATCTGGCAGTGTTTTAAACTGAACATCTACCAATGAACATCTGAGAATAATCACATCAGCAAATAATGCATTGCTACATATTACTAATGAAAAGAAGTACCAAAAAGAAAGAAAGAAAAAAAAAAAGCATTGTCTTAATTGCAATTCATCATAATTTAAACATGTTGGAGGTCCGGATTACCTGTAGTGAAAATGTCAATTCTACTGAAAATAGTCTACAGATAGAATGCAACCCCAATACAAATCCCAACAATATTCCTTGTTGAAATATAAAAACTTATGAATGACTTCACATCAAAAGGAAAGAAACTCCAAGTAACTAAAGTAATATTGAAGAAAAAGAACAAAGCAGAAGTCCTCACACTGCTTGATATCAAAACATACTGTGTTGTTGTTGTTAGGTGCCATCAAGTTGGATCTGACTTATAGTCACCCTATATACAACAGAACTAAACACTGCCTGGTCCTGTGCCAGTCCTTGCTATGCCTGAACCCATGGTTGCAGCCACTGTGTCATTCCCTCTCATTGAGGGCCTTCCCCTTTTTTGCTGATACTCCACTTAACCAAGCATGATATCCTTCTCCAGGGAATGTTCCCTTCTGACATGACCAAAGTAAGTGAGATAAAGTCTGGCCATTCTGCTTCCAATGAGCATTCTGGATTTACTTCTTCTAGGACAGATTTGTTCATTCTTCTGGCAGTCAATGGTACTTTCAGTATTCTTCACCAACACCACAACTCAAAAGCATGAACTCTTCTTCTTCTTACTCTCTTCTTCTTCTTCTTCTTCTTCTTCTTCTTCTTCTTCTTCTTCCTCTTCTTCCTCTTCTTCCTCTCTTTCCTCTCTTTCCTCTCCTCCCTCTCCTCCCTCTCCTCCCTCTCCTTCTTCTCCTTCTTCTCCTTCTTCCTCTTCTTCCTCTTCTTCTTCTTCCTTTTCCTCTTCCTCTTCCTCTTCTTCTTCTTCTTCTTCTTTTCTTCTCCTCCTCCTTCTTCTTCTGTCTTCCTTATTCATTATGCAGCTTTCACATGCATATGAGGCTATTGAAAATAAATATAATGGCTTGGGTTAAGCACACCTTAGTCTTCAAAAAGACATCTTTGCTCTCCAGCACTTTAAAGAGGTCTTTCGAAGCACATTTGCCCAGTCAATACGATGTCAGATTTCCTGACTGCTGCTTCCACTGATGTTAATCGTAGAAACAAGTAAAAAAAATCCCTGACAACTTCAATCTTTTCTACATTTATTGTGATGCTGCTTATTGGTCCAATTGTGAGGATTTTCCACTTCCTTTATTTTGAGATGTAATCCATACTGCAGACTGTGTAGTCTTTAATCTTCATCCATAAATGCTTCAAGTCATCTTCACTTTCAGCTAGCAAGATTGTGTCATCTGCAATTGCAGATTGTTAATGAGTCTTCCTCCAATCTTGATGCCACGTTCCTCTTTGTATAGTCTAGCTTCTCAGATTATTTTCTCAGAATACAGATTGATTAAGTATGGTGAAAGGATACAACCCTTACATACTCCCTTCCTGATTTGAAACCTTGCTTGTTCTGTTTGAATGACAGCCTCCTGGTCTATGTACAAGTTCCTCATGAGCAGAAATAAGTGTTGTGGAATTCCTATTCTTCTCAATGTTATCCATAAATTGTTATGATCCACACAGTTAAATGCTTTTGCATATTCAATGAAACACAAGTAAATATCTTTATGGTATTCTTTGCTCTCAGCCAAGATTCATTTGACATCAGCAATGAGATCCCTTGTCCCATGTCCTCTTCTGGATCCAGCTTGCAGTTCTGGAAGCTCCATGTCAACAAATATAGTATACAACTACTATAATCAAAACAGCATGGTATTAGTTCAACAACAGACACATCTAAACCAAACCAAATTCACTGCCGTGGAGTAGATACTGACTCATAGTAACCCCTCCTTGGGTTTCCAAGGCAGTATCTCTATGGAAGCAGATTGTTCAATCTTCCTTCCGAAGAGTGGCCAGTGGGTTTGAACTGCCAGTCTTCTGGTTAGCAGTCAAAATCCCTTAGGCACTATGCCACCAGAGTCCTAATAGACACAGAGACCAGTGGAATATTGAGAACCCAGAAATAAACCCAGCCATATATAGACAATTCATTTTTGACAAGTAATCAAAGCCCATTCAATGGGGCAGAAACAGTTTCTTTAATAAATGATGCTAACAAACCTAGCTATGCACTTGCAGAAATATAAAACAGGACTCATACATCACACCATACACAAAAAATTAGCTCAAAATGGATCAAAGACCTAAATGTTAAACCTAAATCTATAAAATTCCTGGAAGAAAACATAAGAAAAAAATATAGATCTAATCTTTTATAAATATAGGATAATACACTTAACAACAAATGCATGAATAGAAGAAGACAAAATAGATATATGGCACTTTATAATAATTTTAAAAAAGTATAAAACTATGCTTTTCAAAAGACTTCATCAAAAGAGTAAAAAGACAACATAAAGATGGGAAAAAAAATCTTCAAAAGCAACATATCCAATAAGGGTCTCATCTCTAAAATTTATAGAAAACTTCAGAAACTCAACAACAAAAAGACAAACAACACAATCATAAAATGGTCAAAGGATATGAACAGCACCCTCATCAAAAAAGACATCCAAGAAGTCAACAAACACATGAAAAGATAATCATGATCATTATCCAAACAAAAAGAAAATGCACTGCCATCAAGTAGATTATGACCCATAGTGTGACATTGCTGGACAGAATAGAACTGCTCCATTACAAAAGCAGACTGTCACATTTCTCTCCCTCAGAGCAGCTGGTGGTTTTGAACCACAGACTTTTTGTTAACAGCAGAGCACTTAATTACTGGGCTATCAGGGCTTCTCATTAGCTAATAGATTGATGCAAAGCAAAACTATAGTAATATATCACCTAAAATGGCACTGATTATAAATAAATAACAAAGTTGTTGAGGATGTGGGGAGATTGGGACTCTTAACCATAGCTGGTGGGACTCTTCCTCAAAAAACTAGAAAGAGAACTACCTTTTGATACAGCAATCACATTCCTAGGTATATACTCTAAAGACCCTGAAGACCTAAAAGTGACACAAACAGACACTTGCATGCCTGTC
Organism: Orycteropus afer afer; assembly: GCF_000298275.1. Taxonomy (NCBI): domain Eukaryota; kingdom Metazoa; phylum Chordata; class Mammalia; order Tubulidentata; family Orycteropodidae; genus Orycteropus; species Orycteropus afer. The sequence continues at coordinate 18,787,036 of NW_006921619.1, read as the reverse complement.
TTCATTACAACTTTATTCACAACAGGAAAAAAAAAAAAAGGAAGTGCCAATCAATGGATGAATGGATAAGCAAAATTTGGTACATACTTACAATGGGATACTAACAACCATAAAAAACAATGATGAGTCCACAAAACACATTATAACATGGATGGACCTGGAGGGCATAATGCTAGGTGAAATATGTCAACCACATGTGGACAAATATTGTATGATTCTTCTTTTATAAGAAGACAAGTATAAGAAGACAATACATACACTCATACAGACCAATGTTCATTAGTGGTTACCAGAGAGAGGAGGGCAGGGGATAGGGGAAGCACGGTTTAGATACTTCCTATATTTTTTCATAGGAAAAGTGGCATCAAATGTGGTTGTTGTGAAAATAGCATGACTAAAGTAAACAACATCACTGAGAAGAGTTCAAGAGAAAAGTGTGCCTATACTAAAGAATTTGATATACATAATATACCAAAATCTCCAACAAAGACCAAAAAATGAGTGTATGATCACATATAGATATGTGCAGGTATATCTGTGAGAACAGATAGAAGTGTCTATTTGTTGTTGTTGTTGGGTGCCATCAAGTTGGTTCTGATGCATAGCGACATACGAAAAAAATGTACAACAGAATGAAACACTGCCTGGTCCTGTG
>NW_006921619.1:18785348-18786281 GCF_000298275.1 Orycteropus afer afer | reverse complement strand
CCCTCAAGCATGATATCCTTCTCTGGAGGATGATCCCTTCTGACAATATGACCAAAGTGGGTGATATGAAGTCTGGTCATTCTTGCTTTCAAGGAACACTCCTGCTGCACTTCCTCCAGGACAGATCTGTGAGTTTTTCTAGTAGTCCATTGTACTTTCAGTAGTCTTCTCCAACACCACAACTCAAAAGCATTGTAAATACAGATATATGTGTACAGGCACATATATTCATTGAAGACACAACCACAGATGCTCCTCAGAAATAACCAAACACCATTTTAAATTGGTTTTCTAGATTTGAAAGTTTAGGACCATAGTATTACAGGGCAATTCAGTCAACTGGCATAATATAGTTTATAAAGTTCATTTTCTACATCCTAGTGAAGTGAGTAGTATCTGCGGTCTTAAAAGCTTGCAAGCAGTCATCTAAGATACAACTATTACTCTACACTTCTCAGGAGCAAAGAATAAGAAGGAAACCAAAATCTTAGGGAAGAAATAAATCCATAAGGTTAGTAGGGTATATGAGCAACAACCTCACTTACCCTGAGACCAGGAGAGCTAGACGGTGCCTGAATACCAGCACTGACCATTCTGACCAGGCTCACAACAGTTGGTTCTGGATAGAATGGGAGAAAACTATAGAACAAAACTCAAATTCTCAAAAAAGACCAGACTAACCAGGCTAGGTGAGACTAGAGGACTTCCTGAGACTATCACCCTGAGACACTGTTTAATCCTTGAACTGAAAATGTCCCCTGAGATTACCTTTTAGCAATATAACTGAATGGCACACAAAATAAAGAATATCAACTAGAAGAACAGTATTCTATTAAAAAATATATATCTGTATGAGACCAAAATTTCAACATTTAAATAATAAAAAATTGAGAAGATAAAGGTGCAGGGAAACTTGTTGTTGTTGTTGTTGTT
>NW_006921619.1:18779738-18784018 GCF_000298275.1 Orycteropus afer afer | reverse complement strand
ACTTCTTTTCCAAATAAAAGAATTTAAAGGCATTGCCATTGAATTCAACTGTTTACAGGGATTCTCAGTCTTTCTTATGCATGAGATAGAATGACAGGCTTACCAACCCACAGAGAAGAAAGCTGAATGCCTTTGGGCAAAGGCTTCCTGGTGGAATGGGTTGCTTTTAGGCACTAATTTGTAGAAGAGACCAGCATGAGATGGAGTAGCAGGACTGCTAGTCCACAGAGCAGAATGCTGAATAGTTTTTGGCAGAAAGCTTCCTGGTGGAGTGGGTTGCCTTCAGGCATAAATTGGCAGAAACTGAGAGACCAAGAAATGGGAAGTAGAGACACCTCAGCCTTACAGGGTAGGACCATGGCCTCTGGAGGTGGAACCATCACAGCCTTCTGGGTTTCAAAGAGTCAGTTCTTCACCACCTTGGTTCTGGAGTAAGGGGCTGCCCTTCATGAGGGCCAGTGGGATGAGGCCATAGCTGCTGTCCAAAAGTGAAGGGGCAGGGCTGCCATGCCCAGGGGCAAAGGAAAGGGACCTGCCAAACCAAGGGGATGAGGTTGCCACTCAGATGAATGAGGAGATTGGAGCCACCCAGTGAGATCTGTATAGGCACTAAGTTGACAAGGGGTGGAATTGTGGTAGTTAAGGTTATATGTCAACTTGGGTGGGCTTGGTTTTGCAAGCTGGGCAACTGGATGTAGTGATTCCCCATAATGAGACTGATAACCAACTCCATGGTAGAATGTGCTATGAGCAGCTGGGTAGATGCCTTAGGGATGTGATCTGCTTCCAATAGGTAAGAAGAAGCTTTGAGAAAAGTCTCTGAGCTTTTGGCATGCTTGGACCCTGTATACAGCTAAGTCTTCATTCAGCAGCCTGCCATGTTTCATGCCTATCTTGGGACTGTTTCTGGACTTGAACTAGTAGCCTGCCATGTTGCTTAATAATCTTGGGATTGTGTCATTTTACTTGCCGACCTTGGGTTTGTTAGCCTCAGCAACCAACAGCTGCCTGACTTAAAAGAAGGCTCCAGCTTCAGTGGGTCAAGAGCAAGAGGCCGAGCTGAAGCTCAAGGTTGAGGGACCTTTACCCAGCCCCTAGAGCTGGCACTTTGAATTCATTTCCAGACTCTTAAAATGTAAGAGAATAAATCTCTGTCAAAGCCCCCCATTTGCGGTATGTATTACAGCAGCACTAGACAGCCAAAACTGTCATCATATACAAGATGATGCCAAGTCAGAACAATAGGTATATTACACAGCTACTTCTCTTCATAAAACTTAGTTTTGATTGTATGATTTACTCAGAACTTTTTCTTTCTTACCATAGCTAATAGAATGAAATCCACTGCCTTGTAAGATCATGAAATGTCCTCAACACTCTAAGCCTAAACTATCTTTCTGGTGTAGTATCTTCCCATCCTAAGACCCCTGTATGCCAATCATTAAAGGTCTAGGCACTATCCCACCTCCATGCCTTGTGGAGGTTATTTGCTCCTCTAGGTGAACCTCTGCCTCATTTCTGTGCACTGAAGGGTTACTTATTCTTCCAGGTCCAGATTAAATACTTCCTCCTCTGTGAACCCTTGGACAATCTTTTCAGGATTAAATAGACTTTTTTTTTGTCTTCTTTTGACACATTGTGTGCACTTCTCCAATGGCATGCTCATCTTTAATTTACAGTTTGCTACATGAGAGTCTGGCCCACAAATTGTGTATTCTTTAAGATAAGGTAGGATAATATGTGGCAGCTCTGATAGCATAGTGCCTAAGGCACATGACTGCTAACCGGAAGGCTGACAGTTCAAACCCACCAGCCACTCCTTAGAAGGAAGGTTGGGCAATCTACCTCCAGAGTGATACTGCCTCGGAAACCCAAGAAGGGGTTGCTATGAGTAGAGTCCGACTCTACGGCACATAACCACAACAACAACAGGATAATATATTTCTCGTATATTCCTAGAACCTACAAAATATTACCTGAAACATTGGAAATCCTGAGAAATAATTGTAGAGTTAAATAAATAAAATATATTTCAAATAGTTTGTGTAGAAAAATATTATATGCACTTGAAACAAAGAATAATATGGGAAAAATAAATATAAGCAACATGTCAACTAAAGGAGAAAGCTATATATTCAAAATGCATGTGTATACAGGTACTCTTTCCCTTGGTTAAGATCTAGGAACATATGATTCATGGACTTTTCATCTCAATGTACTCTAAACCTAATTTTGCAATATGGATTATCAAATGGTGCATCAGATATTCCCACAGAAGCAGTATTCTGTTTCTCTGTAGTTGGTAGGGATGTTGAAAAATTACTGTTCCATATCAGTGTTCTATTCTACTATTCTTTCCTTGGGTTATTTTACTCAAGTATCCATCTGAGTAAAGCCTTAACTCTACAATGAAAATATATGAATTAAGCAACCAGAAATGAAAGAAAAAAATTAGTAACTCCTTATATACATTGCACAAGACTGTTAAATATGAAGGTGCTTTAAACTTCCATTATATTTTATGCTCATCATTTAAAACTACAAAACTGCTGTATTAAAAAGGTAATCACTATATATATATATATATATATACACACACACACACACACATATATATATATATATATATATATATATATATATACACACACATATATATACATACACACCCTCAAAAGGAAGATTGGGCGATCTACTTCCATAGAGATACCACCCTGGAAACCCAAGGAGGGGTAGCTATGAATCGGGATTGTCTCAATGCCAGTGAGTTTGGTTTTAGTTTTGAATGCATACATACACGCACACTTATATATATGCCGAACTCACTGCCATCCAGTCAATTCTGACTCATAGCTATCCCCATTGGGTTTCCAAGGTGGTTAATCTTTACGGAAGTAGAGTGCCTCATCTTTCTTCCATGGAATGACTGGTGAGTTTGAACCACCAACCTTCTGGTTAGCAGTCAAATGCCTTAGGCACTGTCCCAATTCTGTCTGATACACACACACACACACACATATATATAAACATTGCCATCGAGTTTATGCCACCTTAGCAGAGGAGGATTGCCCCGTAGGTTTCCAAGGTGGTAAATCTTTGGGGAAGCAGACTATCTCATCTTTTTCTCAGAGTGGCTGGTGGGTTTGAACCACTGACATTTTGGTTAGCAGCCGAATGCTTTAACCATCCCATCACCAGATAAAATTCATGACAGAAGGCACTAACATTTGATGCCTTATACTAATTTCTAAGGAGCCCTGGTGGTACAGTGATTGAAACACTCAGCCACTAACCAGAATGCCAGTGTTTCAACTTACCAGCTGCTCCCTTGGTAGTTTGTTTCTGGTAAGATTACAGCCTTGACAGTCCTATGGGGCAGTTCTACTCTGTCCTATAGAGTATCTATGAATTGGAATTGACTCAACAGCAATGGGATTATAATAATTTCTAACTATATTGAAAAGTAGTTAAACAGAACATTCCACATAGTTCTATAGCAAATACCATCCGTAACCCACCCATATTCCTTCAGACACCTTCTCTTTCAGAGTTCTACAGGTAATACTGCATAAGCTGATCACTCTCTGCCTAAAGACATTGTCTGATCACTACAATACACTCAGCTCAGACTTGAAGACACTTACATACATGCCCCCAGAGCAACCCTGGACCCGTAAGGAGTAGAAGTTGGTGGGTAAATACCTCAGAATATTTTCCTATCAGTGGAAGGAACATTTCTGAGATATTTCACTCAGTTGCTCAGAGTCCCAGAGCAACTGAGCTCCAGTTGACCCTAGTAGTAACCACTCTTGAATGTGTCATTTGTTGGTTTACCTACCTTCCCCACTCCCTGTTAGTGCTTACTGGGATCACCTCATGAATACATTACTTGCACTCAAATCCTTGTGTCAGAGTCTTCGCTACAGATAATCCAAATTTTGACAAATTCCTCTAAAAATGATACTATTCCTAATATAAGAAAACAATTTGAGAAACAAATTGTTATTTATTTTAATATTAAACATTTCACGTATTGAGCTCATTTAGAAACAGAGTGACTATTTCACTAATGAAATATGCATAATCTTGAGTATATATACATAAACTATTTTGCCACATAGAGAAACACATATACAGAAAAATATGCATACAATTTAAAGTATAAATAGTGTACTGGTAGCATAGTGCTTAAGGCACTTGACTGCTCACCAGAAGGCTGGCGGTTCAAACCCACCAGCCACTCCTCGGAAGGAAGGTTGGGCAATCCTACTTCCGTAGCG
>NW_006921619.1:18773824-18779113 GCF_000298275.1 Orycteropus afer afer | reverse complement strand
AAATGTTCACGTTAGAATTGACTATTAAAATAAAAGCTTTCCCTAATAAAAAACTAGGGAGCTCTGGTAGCATAGTGCCTAAGGCACTTGACTGCTAATCAGGAGGCTGGTGGTTCAAACCCACCAGCAACTCCTCGGAAGGAAGGTTGGGCAATCTAATTCCATAGTGATACTGCCTCAGAAACCCAAGGAGGGGTCGCTGTGAGGCGGGTCCTACTCGAGGGCACATAACAGCAACAACAACAACAATGAAAAACTAAATAAGGGATTTTTCTTTTTAGTTTTTATTTCAGTTTAAATTTTTCCTGGGAAGTTTGGAATTCTAAATTGAGCATCGACATAAATCCTTTTATATTTTTAAAGAAAGAAATTTGCTGTAAAAATGAGGGGGAGGGCTTATTTTTTCCCCAATTATTTTAAATCTATCTACAAATCAATGTAACCTTTCTTTCTCTCCCTAAAATTTTAATATAATTTTAAAATATAATTGAAAGATTTTTCCCAATATATTTTCTGACATATTTACAACTCTCCCTGCACTCTTTATTATAAACACAGTGAGCACATTTATGTACAATTCTTTTGGGCCATATAAAGATGGATGAAATGTGATTCCTGCTCCTGACAAGCTTATGATCCATTTAGAATGATAAACTTATACATGAAAACTATGAAAAGTCCTGCCACAGGGGTTTTACAAAGGAATAGGAAGGTGCAAATGATAGGAGAATCATTTCTAACTTGTAGAATTCACAAAAGAGGAAGCATTGGTACTGGCACTGGAAAATAAAGGGCATTTTATAAAGCGGAGCCAGGGAAGGTACTCTAAGCAGAAATTAGCAGATGCCAAGACAGTAAGGTGAAAGGAAACAGCCCAAAGAGAGGAATGAATGGCTTGATGTGGTTTGAGTACAGGTATTTAAGTGGAGTAACAAGATGGGTGATGTAATGTAGTCAAGTGTAGTGTGGTGTAATATTAGAGATCTTAGAGGACCTTAATTTTAGTATCAATCAATCAAAGTCAGACTAGTGTCTGAACAGGTCAAACACATTTTCAGGATGCGAGACATTTGGGAGGATTCTTGAGATTGCTGGAATCATGTGAGATATTACTAATGGGGTGGATGAGACACAGCTCCCAGCTGAGTTTAGTTGCTAAACTGAAATTAACTCTTCAGGTGCTCAGTGTGTTGCAGACAATAAATTTATCCCAATATAATAGAAGCTAGCTGAAATAATATGATACTAGGTAATTTCAGTGGTTTGCCATTCTATTGTCTCCTTTGAGCAAAATATGTATACACATATAAACATATACATGCATGCAGCTGTTGAAATTTATCGTATCAGTTGTATTTAGAAAGGCTATGCTTCATATTACTACAAATATAGTAGTGGAAAAATTGTTCAGTTGATTAAGAGAGAGAAATACAAGTCTTGTTTCATTCTCCTTATTAGAAAAAACTATACAGAAAAAGATACCAGTTCAATTAGTTCTTAGCATGTTTGTTTTGGCATAATATTGTACTGCAAACACTTCACAAATGTTCTGCAAAATTTAGATCAACATGTAAAACTCTATTTTTGCACCTTATAAATGGCAATACAGAATGTCAGTCTAGGCAGGCTAGCCACACATTGTAGATTATAACCAATGTGTAGTGACACAACATAACCCAAGCTGTTGCTGTTGTTATGTGCCGTCGAGTCGGCCCCGACTCATAGTGACCCCTTCTTGGGTTTCCGAGGCAGTATCACTACGGAAGTAGATTGCCCCATCTTCCTTCCGAGGACTGGCTGGTGGGTTTGAACCGCCAGCCTTCTAGTTAGCAGTCAAGTGCCTTAGGCACTATGCTACCAGAGCTCCCTAACCAAAGCTAGCACTAAAGTAAGATCAGTTTACTGAAACATAGGAAACAATTGTCACATGTAAGTAGAAGGTGGAGCTTGAGCATAATAACAAGGTTTATTCAAACATTAACACAGTATTGAAGGTCACCTAAGTAAAGTATATGGGGACTGGAACAGCTTTTGTAGACACTGTCACACATTGTTGTTTTGTTATAGTGACTTGTTTGGTGCTGACTTTGATCTCTAAATGCCTTCAAGTTTGTGCTGCCCCAATTCTAGTACTAGAATGTCAATGTCACCCAAGATATTGGTGACATTGAGAACTAAAGCATAATTTACCCTTATCTCTTGAGATACTCAACAGATAGAAGTGAAGATAAAAAAAAAAAAAAAAGATCTGTCTCTTTGTTATTCAAAAAACAGTCATAATTGTTTCCAAGTCCCTGCGTAATGTAAATTGTTGAGCATTTCACTACTCACCAAAGGGTAGTGATTCAAATTTGCCCAAAGCTGTCTCAGAGAAAAGCCTAATGATGTGCTTCAGAAAGGTTACATCCTTGAAAACCCTGTGGAGCAGTTCTACTCTGCATACATGAGATGGCCATGGCTCAGAACTCGATGGCAATTTTCATAATTCCTCCATTGCTTGTATTAATGTGTAGTCTCTGGAGTAAGATGGTATGAGTTCAAATTTCACAAGCGCATCTCAATTTTCAGTGCCTTAACACAATGCACATGCATTCTTCGCTGCTTTAACAGTTTAATGTTGGTAGGCAGTAAGGTGAGAAATTTCTTCGTCCCTTTATCCAATAACTTAGATTAATTCCACCTAATATTTTTGCTACCCTATTGGGCCTTTGGAAGTTCTCCTGGCTTTTCATTAAGCCAGAGATGAAGGGCAGGGAAGACAGAGGGTACATAGACAATTTAATGAGAGTAGATTTAGCAGTTTAGGCCAGACCTGAGAATGGATATGTGACTTCCACACATATTCCATTGACCAGAACTCAGTTGCATGGTGCCCCTAACTGCAGAGAAGTCTGAGAAATGTAATCTAACTATGTGCCAGGAGGAAAAGTTCATAGGATTCAGTGAAGCCATTGTATCATCTCTGTCTCCACTGGAATATGTAGTCACTTTAATAGAACTCTCAGGTCTAGAACATTGGGAGTAACACATAATTTATTCTATATTGGTCAGAGAACTGTGCTAAGTTATGACTAGCCATCTTTAAGGGGGATGCTAACAATCCAAAAAAGGTCTTGAGGAAATTTACCAAGGTTATGAAAAGCACGCAAAAGTACAACCTACATAATGAAAAGTTGAGTGGACTAAGATTCTTAGCAATGAGAAAATAAGACTGGAAAAGTTGTATGTGGAAAAAGTATTGGATTTAATGCATGAGGCTTTTAATTCTGAAATTATAAACAAGGGGTAAAAGTTACAAAAAGATGGACTTTGTTAAAGTTGCATTAAAATCAAAGATTCATAAAGGTCGAACCACTACTTTGGGATATGTTGTTGTTGTTGTTATGTGCCGTTGAGTCGGACCCAACTCATAGAGGCCCCTCCTTGGGTGTCTGAGGCAGTATCACTACGGAAGTAGATTGCCCCATCTTCCTTCTGAGGAGTGGCTGGTGGGTTTGAACTGCCAGTCTTCTCGTTAGCAGTCAAGTGCCGTAGCCACTATGCTACCAGAGCTCCCACTTTGGGATATAGAGAAGATTATACCATTGCACTCAGAAGGAAGGTTGGGCAAACTACTTCTGTAGTGATACTGCCTTAGAAACCCAAGGAAGGGTCGCTATGAGTTGGGTCTGACTAGATGGCACATAACAACAACAACAACATACCACTGCAGGTTGAAATTTGCCACTGACTTATCAGGGTTCTGTGCTAGAGATTAGACACAAGATGGAAAATTGGACCATTTCAGTCTAAATATCTAGATGTTGTGGCTGATTTCAAATTATGATTACTAGCAGTGGATCTTGATCAAAGAAGCTTTCTGCAAATATCTTCCACTCTCCTGATACCTGAAAACTATTTACATGCATCATACCCTACCTCATACCATTTATTTAACATTACTTAAAAAAAAATGCCATTGAGTCTATTCTAATTTATGGACCTCATGTTTTACAGAGTAAAAGATCACCATAAACATGTCCAATTTTATTTAAGATGTTTAAAGTTATTTTAAATTGTAAGTCAAATTATTGTCCTTTCTTTAGTATTAACTTTGGAATCACAGAAGAGAAAATTTGCTTCTCCTGTAATAAAGGATGGCTCTATGTTTCATTTCAAGAGGAAATGTGGGCTGGCTTTCAATATTTTGGCAGCTGGGTATTTAGTTCCTCCAGCATTATGGGAGAGGGCAGAGAACACTGAATGACCTGGCAACGTTGAAAGTTGATCAATTGTTTCAGTGAAGTTGTCTGTCATCCAACAATTACTTCCAAAAATCTTTCAAGCACTTTTCTTTTTCAAGGTTTGATTCCATATCCCCAAATCTTATACTTTGGAAAGTTTCTGAAAAACATGTATTTTTGTTTTTTTTTTTCTTCCAAGGTATTGCATTATCTTTGTGAAATTGAATATTGATCTCTTTCACTCAGACAGTTTTGTAGTCACTGACAATTCTCAGCTTCAAGATTTTCTTTAAAGACATAGTATGCAATTCTGTATATTTTCTTTATAGACTCTCTTTAGTGGACTTTATTTTCATAGTTAATGTAAAGTTTTAGAATAAAATATAGAGCTTGGGTTGTCATGTATTATTTACATTTGGGAAACAGTCTGCCTCTAAGCTTCTCATGTGTGCTGCCTAAGCAGAGGATACTCTGTGACAAGCAGGCTGAGAACTGGTTCTCTCACTCTTGCCCCAAGACCCTTTTCCTTATAGGGAAGCCTTCCTCCTGTCCCCAGCACAAAGTAACTGTCTCTAGCACCATATGACACCTGCCCAACCCCATTTCTATATCTGTCCACTGTGAGAAGGGAGGAAGTTTTCTCCTTTGACCAGGATAGGAGACAGGTGTGGGTGGGACAGCTTCCCTGCACTCATCATGAGGGGCACTTCTGGTCATGGGAGACCAGTGCCCACAATGGAAGCTGATCTCTCTCAGTGTCTTCCTTTAGGAGTAATGTGTTCCACAGGAACTAGCAGAGCATGTGGTTCGTTTGTGCCTTTCTTTGTTGGTGACCTTGGACTCTGGTACTATAATATACAAGTATAAACTACTGGAGATCAAATGGCTTCTTAGAAGGCAAATTGGGATGAGTTGGACTTTTTAACTTTTATTCAGGCATTAGAAATTCTTAGACTAACACTGGCCTTTAAATTAATATCAAATCTCTCTAATCCTCTCTGAGGACATCAAGTCCTCAAAATCTGAAGAATTGAGTTGTCATGGTGGTAGCTTAAGATTAAAGGGC
>NW_006921619.1:18756261-18757950 GCF_000298275.1 Orycteropus afer afer | reverse complement strand
TGGAATAGTTCATTTGTTGTATTTTTCTGAATTTTGTGCAATCACGAAATTATTGATTTGAAGACATCTTGGAGGGAAGCTACTTATTGTATCTGTTACAGAAAGTCCTCCTGCAACACGCTCTAAGAAGTAAATTTCAGACTATAAAATGACTCAAATGACAGAAGTTTCATAACTCCAAGGTAGCTCATTATTACTACAAATAACTAATGGCTTAGAAGGCTATTCCCCATATTAAAATATATTCTACTTATAGCTAGTTCTTTCCCCTAGGACTTCAAGAGCCAGTTTATAATTTTGTACTCAACTAATTGGTTTTCAGAAATTGGAAGGGTGTAATCAGTGTAGATTAGTGCACTTTATTTAAAATAGTCAGTACATTATGAATTAATTATAGATTCCCTATTGTTGTTGTTATGTGCTGTCGAGTCAGATCTGACTTACAGTGACCCCTCCTTGGGTTTCCGAGGCAGTATCACTACGGAGGTATATTGCCTAACCTTACTTCCAAGGAATGAGTCATGGGTTTGAACTGCCAGCCTTCTGATTAACAGTCAAGTGCCTTAGGCACTATTAGTAAGTTTTAAAAAAATTAAAAAAAAGAAAATGAGCAGAAAAATAACTTGAGGACAACTTTGTAGCTGCAAGTGGCTTAGCATTTTCCTGTAAACTCTAAAGACAGTTCATAAATTAAACACATACATGATGTGGCTGCTATAATTCTGTTGAGAAGTAAATGGCAAAACCTGGCTATGGCTGCCTATCCAAAACAAGGTTCATTTTTCTTTAATTTTGAGTGTACTTTCTTTACTACTTTAAAAATTTACTGTTTTTAAAACTATGCATTTATTTGTTTATTTGTATTATTGGTCTTATATTTATTTTTCCTTTTCCTACTTTTTTTTTTTCTTTTCTTTTTCTGATTCTTGAATTCAGTGCTTTGTTCAAAGATTTTCAGGTTTTCTCTTTTTTTTAATATACATATTTAAGACTATGAAATCTTTCTCAGCTGCATCCTATGCATTTTGATATTTAGTGTTTTTATTATTGTACAGTTTAAAATATTGTAAAATGTCCATTGCAGTCTCTCTTCTTTAAAGCATGAGGTATCTAGAAATGTCTAATATATTTTGATATTTCTATTATGTCCTCTGATATTTTAGTTTTCAAATCTAGAATTTTTACTTTTCTCAAGATACTCTTAAATTTTCTGCCAAATGTCTCACTCTTGTCTTTAATCTCTTGAATATATTAAGCATAATTATTTTCAAATCTGTCTGTTTCTGGAGTTTCTGTGCATCTATTTCTATCTTTCTTTTATTGTTGTTTCTTTCTTTTGTTTTGTTTTGCTTTTTTTTTTGGTTTTGCACTTGGTATTTTGTTACTTGTATTGACTTTTTTTTCAGTTATTAGCTATATGACAGAAATTGAATATTAAACATTACAGAATTAATTTTAGGTATGAGTCAATGAAGTCAATGTCAGAAGAGATTCTGAAACTTACCCTTGACCAGAGAGTAGCTAAAGCAAATGGAAGAAATGGCAAGATAAAAGAGCTGAACAGAAGATTTCAAAGAGCAGCTTGAGCAGACAAAGCCAATTACTATAATGAAATGTGCAAAGACCTAGAGTTAGAAAACCAAAGGGAAGAAAATGCTCAGCATTTCTCAAGCTGAAAGAAATGAGGAA
>NW_006921619.1:18742653-18755851 GCF_000298275.1 Orycteropus afer afer | reverse complement strand
TTAATATTGCATGCAAGTAAAATCCTACTGATGGTAATTAAAAAATGGTTGCAGCAGTATATTGACAGAGAGCTTACAGAAACCCAAGATGGATTCAGAAAAGGACGTGGAATGAGGAATATCATTGCTGATGTCAGATGGATCTTGGCTCAAACAAAGAACACCAGAAAAGATGTTTACTTGTGTTTTATTGACTATGCGGGAGTATTTGATTGTGTGGATCGTAAGAAATTGTGGATAACATTAAGAAGAATGGGAATTCCAGAACACTTCATTGTACTCATGAGGAACATGTACATACACCAGGAGGCTGTCATTAGAACAGAAAAAGGGAACACTGCATGGTTTAAAATCAAGAAGGGAATGTGTCAGGGTTGTATCCTTTCACTATACTTATTCAATCTGTATACTGAGCAAATAATCCAAGAAGCTAGACTATATGAAGAAGAACCTGGCATCAGGATTGGAGGAAGAATAATTAACAACCTGGAATACGCTGACGACAAAACTTTGCTTGCTGAAAGTGAGGATGTCTTGAAGTACTTACTGATTAAGATTGAAGAATACACTCTGCAGTATGGATTACATCTCAATACAAAGAAAACAAAAATCCTCACAACCTGACCTATAAGCAGCATTACGATAAATGGAGAAAAGATTGAAATTGTCAAAGACTTCACATCACTTGGTTGTACAATTGAAGCCAATATAAGCAGCAGTCAGGACATCAGATGACATATAGAACTGGGCAAATCCCCTGCAAAGGACCTCTTTCAAGTGCTGAAGAGCAAAGATGTCTCCTTGAGGACTAAGTTCCGCTGACACAAGCCATGGTATTTTCAATCGCCTCATGTGCATGTGACAGGTGGACAATGAATAAGAAAGATCAAAGAAGAATTGATACTTTTGAGCTCTGGTGTTGGTAAAGAATCCTGAAAGTACTGTGGACTGATAAAAGAACTAATAGGTCTCTCCTGGAGGAAGTGCAGCTGGAATGTTCCTTGGAGGCAAGACTAGCCAGACTTCGTCTCACATACGTTGGTCATGTTGTCAGAAGGGACCATTTCCTGCAGAAGGATGTCATGCTTGGTAAGGTGCAGGGTCGACGAAAGAGGGGAAGGCCCTCAAAGAGATGGATTGATACCGTGGCAGCGGCAATTGGTTCAAGTATAGCAAGAATCATGGAGCTGGCTCAGGACTGGGTGGTGTTTTGTTCTGTTGTGCATAGGGTCACTATAAGTCAGAGATGACTTGATAACACCTAACAACATCAACAACAACATGAGTCATTGATATCATATCTTCTTCCTGAGAGCATTAATATTTATTTCTAGCTTGTTGCTGGTACGCTAGAAATCTGGGATTACATTATTTCAATCAATGAGCTCTTTCCCAGTGAGAGTTATATAAATCTTTTGTTTGAAGACCGCCAATTTACTCTGAATCCCCACTAAAAACAAATGCTCAATTGATGTGCCAGCCCTTTCATGGAAAGTTAGCCTTTGGGAAGACTTCAGAGCTGAACATTTCCAGAATTTAGACTAAGGCTCAGATGTCTTGGACACTTGGCAAATCCTGTCTTTAGTTCCAGAATTAGTTTCCCAAACTGGGTTAGGTCACTGCTCACTATCTGCTTCAAATAGGTACAGTTTTTCAAATCTGAAATGCTATGTTTGATCTTTGGGATGAAAATAATGTATTTATAGAATATAAAGCCATTTGAATTGTGTAATGAGTTAATTAACTTCAAATATTCTGATTATTTTTTAGTTATAATATTTCAAAAGTAAAAAAAAAAAGTTTATTTAGCATTATTTTTTATAATTATGTATTTTTGTATGAAAAGGAAGAGGTTACTTTTAAATGGGAAATTTCCCATGTAAAATAAAATGTCTTAATTATAAACATTTTGACTTTCAGTTTTTAAATATATTTTTCCTCTAAAAAAACTTCAGGCAAAAAATGTTACTATTAATTCCAATTTGATAATGTTTAATCTGTGTCTTTATGTGGTGAGCAGAACTTCACTGACATATTTATATAAACTATCTGGCTGCAACCTTGCATAGTGCATTATGTGATAATCAAATTTTATGCTTCTTTCTGGGGACATTCTCTCCCAAGACATTTTATATACCCTGTCAAGATTATTAAATGCTGACATTACATATTTATCGTGAAGAATGATACTTCCAATTCTGCTTATTCTTTTATTTGAAAATTTATTACAGCACATGAGGAACAGTTGTCATCAAACATCTTGTGAAAGTTTTGATGTGAAAGTTAGAGAGAAGGACACAGAAAAACATGGGATCAATGTGACTGTGAAAGAGAGACTAGGAAAATATACCTGTCAAAATTCCCAACATGTTCTTTAATAATAATATGAAAAAAATAAACAGTTTAATATATTTTTTCTGAACTCTTCTTATTGTTCTTGTAAAAATAAATAGAGTCATAAAATACAGACAACATTTTATTAAAGGTATAATACCAGAATCCAGTACCAAGACACCTTGTTAGTAGCTTAAGTTATAATTTAAAAAAAAAATTAATGTTCCTTATACTTTTATAACCTATATGAACATGGACCTTACAGTGGAAAAGTATGTTTTTCCACTTCACATATACAAGGACAAAGATTAGTCATAGATCAAAAGGATTACTGAGCTGAAAGAACAGAATATAGTACTAGATGCTGGATCTCCTAAGCTGTAACTTTTTGTTTACAAGAAATGTTTTAATCATTCATCAACTCTATCAGAAATTAAGTGGTTCTCTCACTGGATGCCATTTAAAACTGCTAAAAGTGTTTTCATGATGATGAACAGGCACATGCATCAAGTACTTATAGCTTGTAAAATCAATGTATTTTTGTGGGTGTGCCCCTGGATAGTGCAAATAGTTAGTTAAGTGCATGGCTACTAACAGAAAGGTTGACAGTTCAAATCCTCCCAGAGGTTCCTGGGAAGAAAGACCTGGCTATCTACTTCAGAAACTTTATAACAAGGAAGCCCTATGGAGCGTGCTTCTACTCTGCAACACATGGGATTCTGAGTCAAAATCAACTCAATAGCTACTTATTTTTTTGTTGTAATTGTTTAAATTTTACTATAAAATAGATTTATTTGTAATTTATTATGAAAACCCTCAAAGATGTAAAAAAGCATACAGAATTGCATGAGAATCCCATATAACTAAAACCCAGAATTGTCAATTATTAACTCCTAGATAATCTTGTTTCACCTGTAGCCCAATTTTCCATTTGTACCACTCTTTATATCCTTCTCTTATACCACACCTACTCTGGTGACATAGTGCCTAAGGCATTTGACTGCTAACCAGCAGGCTGGTGGTTCATACCCACCAGCCACTCCTCGGAAGGAAGGTTTGGCAATCTACTTCCATAGTGATACTGCCTCGGAAACCCAAGGAGGGGTCGCTACGAGTTGGGTCTGACTTGACTGCACATAACAACAACAACAGCAACAACAACAACAACCTCAATCAAGGCAACAACCATCAACATTGTCTTCTGCTTACCATCATGGAAGGAGCACTGGTGATGTACTGGTTTAGGCATTTGGCTGCTAACCATAAAGTCAGTGGCTCCAACTTATCAGCTACTTCATGGAAGAAAGATGAGAGAGTCTGCTTCTGTAAGGATTTGTTACAGCCTTGGAAACACAATAAGGATTGATATGAATCTGAACTGACTCAATGGCAGTGAGTCTCATCAGTGGGTGACATCATCCCAAGAGCAAAGACAGGTGAACTTCATTTATCAGGTTTAATCAGGAGACTTGGATATTGTGCAAGTGAGGGTTAAAACATAAAGATGTGATGAAAATAGATGCATCTTAAAAGTTAAGATATTATGGGGAAACTGGGTAAAAGTCCCTAAAAGGTCTCTACTCAATTATGAGAACATGAGGGGGAAATTACAATGAACCTGCACATCATGTTCTATTGGCAAAATTTTGCAGAGAAACAGTTTGGCTCAGCCTACAGCAGAAATCAAATGAAATCATGACCTGTTGAATTCTAACCTTAAGGCTGTTGGAACGTGCTGTTTGACATCAAACAGGCATCCTATTGTTTTTGTTAGGTGCTGTCCAGTCAGCTTTAACTCATAGCAACCCTATGTACTACAGAACGAAACACTGTCCAGTTTTACATCAGCCTCATAATCCTTGTTGTGCCTGAGCCCATCGTTGCAGCCACTGTGTCAATCCATCTTGTTGAGGGTTTTCCCCTTTTTTGTTGACCCTCCACTTTACCAAGCATAATATCCTTCTACAAGGAATGGTCCCTTCTGACAATATGACCAAAGTAGGTGAGATGAAGTCTGGCCATTCTCACTTCCAAGGAGCATTCTGGCTAAACTTCTTCCAGGACAAATTTGTTTGTTCTTCTCATAGTCCATGGTACTTTCAGTGTTCTTCACTAACACCACAACTTAAAAGCATCAACTCTTCTTTGGTCTTCCTTATTCATTGTTCAGCTTTCACATGCATATGAGGAGATTGAAAATAAAATGGATTGAATCAGGCACACCTTAATCTTCAAATTGACATATATGACCCCTTTCTTCTTCAGTGTCTGTCTTAGTCTGTATATTCCATGTGTATAGCAGTCATTTATGTTGTTGAAAAAACAACATAAATGCTATGAATAAGTCATTGGTCTTGCAAAATTCTATCATGTGATCTCCAGCATTATTTCTATCACCGAAGCAATATTTTCCAATTTCTGATGATTCTTCTATGTTTGCAACTTTCATATTACACTTTATTTGCAACTTTCACATTTTAACACTTTAAAGAGGTCTTTTGTAGCACATTTGCCCAGTGCAATATGATGTCTGATTTCTTCACTGCTGCTTCCATGATTGTTGATTGTGGATCCAAGTAAAATGAAGTTTTTGACAACTTCAATATTTTCTACTTTTATCATGTTGCTGCTTATTGGTCCAATTGTGAGGATTTTTGTTTTCTTTATGTTGATGTGTAAGCCATGCTGCAAACTGTAGTTTTTAGTCTACATCAGTAAATGCTTCAAATCATCTTCACTTTCAGCCAGCAAGGTTTTGTCATCTGCATATCTACCATTGTTAAACGGTCTTCCTCCAATCCTGATGCCACATTCTTCTTAATATAGTCCAGCTCCTCGGATTATTTGCTCACCATACAGATTGAATAAGTGTGCTGAAAGAATAGAACCCTGACACACTTCCTTCCTGATTTTAAACCATGTGGGATGCCCTTGTTCTGTTTGAACAACCACATCCTGGTCTATGTACAGGTTTCTCATGAGCACAAGGAAGTGTTCTGGAATTCCCATTCTTCTCATTGTTAGCCATAATTTGTTGTGATCCACATGGTCAAATTCTTTTGAATAGTCAATAAAACAGAAGCAAACACCTTTTAGGTACTTTTTGTTTTCAGCCAAGATCCATCTAACATCAGCAATGATATCTCTTGTTCCACGTCCTCTTCTGAATCCAGCTTGCATTTCTGGAAGTTCTTTGTCAACTGTTTTTGAATTATCTTCAGCAAGATTTTACTTGCATGTTATATTAATGATATTGTTTGATTATTTCTTTTGGATCTCTTTTCTTTGGAATGTGCACAAATATGGATCTCTTCCAGTCAGTTGGCCAGGTAGCTGTCTTCCAAATTACTTGGCACAGAAGTGTAAATGCCTCCAGTGCAGCATCTATTTGTTGAAACATCTCAGTGGTTATTCCATCAATTCCTAGAATCTTGTTTTTTGCCAATTCTTTTGGTACAACTTCTATTTCTTCCTTCAATGCCATTAGTTCCTGATCATCTGTCACTTCCTGGAATAGTTTAAACATTGGACAATTCTTTATTGTATGTAATATATCAAATAGTGTTTCACTACTATTCATAAAGTTTTCACTGGCCATTTCTTTAAGACTTGGATCAGTCACTAGTGGTAATAATCCATACCTTTTGACTGCATGTTTGGTCAATTTCAGACTGCAGATTGGTAAAAATCTTCAATTTCTTTATCTTTGGCTTTAGCCATTGGTGCATAAGTTTGAATAATAATAGTATTAACTGGTCTTTGTTGTATATGTATGGATATTATCCTATCACTGATAGCATTGTACTTCAGAATATATCTTGAAACATTCTTCGTGATGATGAATGCCATGCCATTGCTCTTCAATTTGTCATGATTGTCTGATTCAAAATGGCAAATACCAGCCCATTTCATCTCACCAATGCCTAGGATATAGATCTTTATGCATTCCATTCCATTTTTGACAACTTCCAATTTTCTTAGATTCATATTTCGTACATTCCATGTTCCAAATATTAATGGATGTTTGCAGCTGTTTCTTCCCATTTTGAGTGGTCCTTTGTCAGCAAATGGAGGTCCTGAAAGCTTTACTCCATCCATGTCATTAAGATCAATTCTACTTTGAGGAGGCAGCTCTTCCCCAGTTGTATTCTGAGTGCCTTCAGGCCTAAGGGGCTCATCTTCTGGCACTATATCAAACAATGTTTCAAGGTTATTCATAAAGGTTTCTAGTTGTATATCAGACAGTGTTTTACTGCTATTCATAAGGTTTTCACTGGGCATTTCTTTGAGAAGTGGATGGCCCTTTCCTTCTTCCCAGTGTGTCTTAGTCAGGAAGCTCCACTGAAACCTGTCCACCATGGGTGACCCTTTTGATATTTGAAATAGTGGTGGTATAGCCTCCAGCCTTACAGCAATACACAAGCCACAACAGTATGACAAACTGACAGAGAGTAAGTCAGACATAGGGCTTCTATATTCTTCAGTTTTCTTATGAAAAAGAGGAATGATGATTATGATAATGATACTTACATCTTTAGGTACCTTTAAAATGGATTAGGCTATTACCATTCATAATAAATTGTATTATTCTTTATATCTAAATAAATTCATTTTATTTTCAAAATAATACTGAAAATAAGTAATGCATATATTATTCCCCCTACAACTAAAGTAACTGAGGCAAAAAGATTATGTAATTTTTCAAAGGTCAACAGGATAGAGGATTGCAGAGCAATGCTTGAATTCACATCCTCCAATTCCACTGTTAAGGTTTACATTACACACCATTATTATCTCTACTAAAGAAAAACTTGTAACAGCCTAAGCAAAGTTATGGTGCTCACCTCTGTGTCTCACTCCTTTTGTTCTTTCCCAGACGACTAACTTGTTACATTTTGAAAGGTGTATAGTGTCAGCCACACATGCAAGCAGAATCACTCCACAAAAATGAGAAATTCTCCCCTAATATATACAAATAAGGAGCTCTGGTGGTGCAGTGCCTAAGGCATTGGACTGCTAACCAGAAGGTTGGCAGTTCAAACCCACCAGCCACTCTGTGGAAGGAAAACTGGGCAATCTACTTCTGTAAAGATTTACAGCCTCAGAAACCCAAATAGGGTCAGTTGCTATGAGTTGGAATTGACTCAATGGCAATGAGTTTGTTTTGTTTTTTTTTTTGGTTTATATAGAAATAGGATTTCAGCAGGACAGCAACCAGAAAGCAAAGGCAAAAAAAAATAATAATAATAATTTTAAAAAGCCTTTAGGCTAATGACAGATTGGTAAATTAACATGGCATCTAAGAAACATATTGGAGTTCATTGGGAAGTGAGTGTGACTGCTCACTGAAGCATTTAATAGGAGAGGGTACCAGATTGTTCAATCTAGAGTACTGATAAATCAAGATTTTAAAAGGTTATCACATATGCCTGTACTTTCTTCTATACCTTAACAACAACAACAACACACAAAAAAAACTGTTTTTCTTGAAATGTAATCAACAAAATCTACATCTATCTATGATGCCCAGTTCTTGAGTAGAGAGTGAAAGGTGGGAGCTCTGGAAACCTGCAGTATACCAATGTCATCTATTGTATTCTGTCTCTCCTTATCCATCAAAGGAAACTGTGAGGCACAGGGCTCAATATTTTTTTTTTTTTCATGCAGACAAACACTTTCTCATCTTAACCTTGAAACAATGGAGCTGTGCACACCCAAATTTGAGAGAGAGAGAATTGTTAAAGAGAAAATACTAAACTGAGAGCCTTGTTTTACCTTGGTTCTAAATTTGTCTCTTTCCTTACTATGTGACCTTGGATTATTTAATTCAATTTATGACAATTCCTTAGTTTACCAGCTCTATTAGACATGAAAGAGGTAAAATATATGAGTAAATGCTATCAGAAGAATTTTGCAATCAAATTAAAAAATTAAAGCTATTATGTCAATGACTTTAACATATGGTGGAGTAACATAAGTGTAGCACGAAGGGAACTAGCAGAGATATGCAGTTTCTAATGCAAGCAAGTTCACTTTAAATGGTTTCAGGAGAGACTTCAAGGTGGGCAAAATTTTGGCCCTCAGGACCTTCACCCTGTGTCACACATGTGAATCTACCATACTGCATGAACAAAAGAAACTCTGAAGATTGTTAAACAATTGACTTTTAATTAGGGAGCTCATCTTGGATGATCTCCAGATTAAGAAGTCTCCTTAGAAGTGAGGATGGAGAAACTTCACCTCTTGTACTTTGGACATGTTATCTGGAGAGACCAGTCCCTGGAGAAGGATATCATCATACTTGGTAAAGTAGATGGTCATCACAAAAGAGGGAGACCATCAATGAAGTGAATTGACACAGTGGCTGCAATAATGAGTTCAAGCATAACGATTGTGAGGGTGGCTCAATATCAGGCATGTATTTCTTTCTGTTATAGATAGGATCACTATGAATCCAAACTGACTCCATGGCATGTAACACCACCACTCTGGATTATTCAAATTGACTCAGTGTAATCACTTGAGTTCTGAAAAGCAGTTTTTCTCCAGGTGAGGGCAAAAGACAACATCAGAGAGATCCAAAGTATGAGAAGGACACGATCCACCATTGCAAGAGGGGCCACATGGAAAGGAAGGACAATAGTGTCAAGAAGCAAAGATCAAACTGACTGACAGACAGCTAGAAAATGTGGACTTCTATCCTATGACTACAAGGAAATGAACTCTGCTAACTTCCTGAATAAACCTGGAAATGGATTCATCCCCAGAGTTTCCAGTGAGGAGCACAGCCTTGCCAAAACCTTGTTTTTGACCTTGTGGAAACTAGAACAGAGGACCCAGTCAAGCCCATCTAGGCTTCTAACCTACAGAACTATAACATAACAAATCTCGATTGTTTTAAATTATCTAATATGTGGTGACTTGTTGTGGTAGCAGATTGCTGTTGTTAGGTGCTGTTGAGTTGGTTCTCACTCATAGACCCCAAGGACAGCAGAATTAAACCCTTCCCTGTCTTGCATGATCCTCACTATCTTTCTCATGCTTGAGCCCATTGATGCAGCCATTGTGTCAATCCATTTTGTTGAGCATCTTCCCCTTTTTTGCTGTCCCTCTACTTTAACAAGCATAATATTCTTCTCCAGACACTGTGTCCCTTCTGATAACATGATCAAAGTACAAGAGACAATGTCTGGCCGTTTTTGTTTCTAAGGAGCATTCCAGCTATACTCCCTCCGAGAAAGATATCTTCATTCTTCTGGCAGGTCACGGTACATTCAATATTCTTTGCCAACAACACAACTCAAATGTGTGAGTTCTTCTGTGGTCTTATTTATTCATTCTCCAGCTTTCACATGCATTTGAGGCTATTGAACAATACCATGGCACAGGTCAGGTACACCTTAGTGTTCCAAGTGACATCTTTGCGCTTTAACACTTTACACAGGTATTTTGGAGCACATTTACCCTATGCAGTACGTTAGATTTCTCAACTGCTGGTTCCATGGTTGTTGATTGTGGATCCAAGTAATATTAAACCTTTAACAAGTTCAATCTTTTCTCCATTTATTGTGATTTTGCTTACTGGTCCATTTGTGAGGACTTGTTTTCTTAAAGTTGAGATGTAATCCATACTGAAGGCTGTAGTCATTTCTTCATCAGTAAGTTTTCCAGTCTCCTTCATTTTCAGCAATCAAGTTTTAGTCATCTGCATATTGCAGGTTGTTAGTGAGTCTCCCTCCAATCCTGATGCCATGTTCTTCTTCACATAGTCCAGCTTCTCAGATTGCTTGCTTAGCATACAGGTTGAATAAGTTCAACGAGTATAGTGAAAAGATACACCCTGACACACACCTTTCCTGATTTTAAACCATTCAGTATCCCCTTGTTCTGTTTGAATGACTGCTTCTTGGTCCATGTAAAAGTTACTCATGAGCAAAATTAAATGTTCTGGAATTCCCATATTTTGAAATGTTATCTATAATTTATTATGATCCACACAGTTGAATGTCTTTGCATAGTCAATAAAACACAAGTAACCTTCTTTCTGGTATTCTTTGCTTCCAGCCAATATCCACCTAACATAAGCAGTGATATCCTTCTTTCCACACCCTCTTCTTAATCCAGCTTGAATTTCTGGAAGTTAGCTGTTGATGGACTGCCCCAACCATTTTTTAATTATCCTCAGCAAAATTGTACTTATGTGTTATGTTAATGATATTGCTTGATAATTTCTGCATTGTGTTGGATCATCTTTGGAATGGGCACAAATAAGGATCTCTTGCAGTTGGTTGGCCAGGTACCTCTCCTCCCAAATTCTTGGTATACATGAGTGAGTGCCTCCAGAACTACATATATTTGCATACACAGAAAGCATCAGTGGGTATTCTGCAAATTTCTGGAGGCTTGCTTCTCACCAATTTTGCATTGCAGCTTGGACTTCCTCCTTCCATACCATTGGTTCTTGATAATATACTACCTCTTGAAATGGTTAAACATTGACCAATTCTTTTTGGTACCATGACTCTGTATTCCTTCTAGCTTCTTTTGATGCTTCCTGCATTGTTCAGTATTTTACCCATGAAATCCTTCAATATTGTAACTTGAGGCTTTAAAGTTTTTCTTCTGTTCTTTCAGCTTGAGATATCCTGAGCATTTTCTTCCTTTTTGATTTTATAACCCAGATCTTTACACATTTCATTATGATACTTTATTTTGTCTTCTCAAGCTATGGTGGCATAGGAGATTAATATAAGTTTCAAGGATGTGGACTTTCAAATGTGGTTAAGATTATCAATGGAGAAGACTAAGAAAAGACTCTTCCAGGTAGAGGGTCAAGTGTAGGCAATACCACAAAGGCAGGATAACTCAAGTGTGATATGAAATAGTTTAGTTTGCCACATAACAGTGGATATCACAGTTTCAGTGAGCTCATCAGTTAAGTGTCTTGTAAACAGTGTCCCTTGGAGACATAGAGGGTCTATGGAAAGTGTGGAGGTAAGGGGTATTGAAGGAGAGAAGCTGTTGACTCAACTCTACATCAAAGATTTGGTGAAAATCATGTGAAATTGTTCACTACAGATTAGTAAGTAAGCATATATAAGCCAGTACTTAGCTTATTTGTTTGGTAATCACCCATGCCTACAATGTTTCAATGAGAAGTGCTTTGTTTTTATTGGTTTTCTATGCAGCACTCAGCATAATATCATTTAAAGAGAGAATCCTGTTTAAAACTGTTAGAAACAACCAAACTGATTGTCCTTCCAGGTCAATGATCTATATTGTTTCTCAAGCATGTTATGAGGCTCAAATCAGATAATTGTTAAAATTTATATTTTCATATTATTGGCAGTTCTCTTATTTCAGTTGTGCACTGAAATGAGTATGACCCCAGATGACCATTCAGTGTTGGCATTGTCATTAGACAATGCTAATTGTCTAATGCCTTAGCAGAGGTATAATGATTTCAAGCACGATAACATTTTCTCCCTTTTGTAATAGTTCAAGGTGGCTGTTCAAATTCAGGGAGAAGAGAACACTCTTCTCCCTGAACATTTGGGACCCACATGACTGAAGTTTTCTTATCTTCAATACATGGCTTCCAAGTCCTCTCAGGTCATTCTAACTCCCATTCCAGTTGATGGGAAGGGAAGAGTGTGGAGGAACATTGGTAAGAGGTTTTTAGTCCAGGCCAGAAAGTGGCACATATGATGCCCATTCACATTTCATTGGGTAGCAGTTAGTCACAGGAGCGTAATCTAATTGCACTGAAGACTGGGAAATGGAATACACACTATATCCAAATGACTGATCACTATGGAAGGGATTATGACAGAATTTGATGGAGTGCTGACTGTCTCAACCTCAAGGTACCATGGGCAAATAAAAGCCTTTAAGATAGGCAAGAAGTTTTGTTGTTGTTGCAATTATTTTTTAGCTGAAATCCATGAGACTGTTGGGAAGAGAATGTAAACAGGTAGAAGGGAGAAAAGTTGCAATGCTAGTACAATGAAAGTAAAAGGATTGGAACACAAGAAAGAGATCATAATTTTTCTCTCATATTTTGTGAAATCTACATTTTTACTGCTTATTAATCAGACAATGTGATATTTCTTAATACAATAGACGTATACACAAGCAGACAACTGAATAGCCTTCATGACTGTAGGCAAGTACAAACTCTAAAACAACAGAAAACAGTGCAACTAAATGAGACACTACAGAATTAGGGAGAGGATCAGCATGAGAGGTATGTGGTGCAGACAAGCTTCAAAGGCAATAAGGCCCAAATGGAGACATCTGTCAAGTTTTTAACATTATGAATGAGATAAATAACATTGAATGAGTGGGAATTTGATATCAAGGAGTAAAGAGTTTTATTAGGGTCATATATAGTAAACCAGAAGGCTGGCAGTTCAAACCCACCAGTCACTCCTCGGCAGGAAGTTTGGGCAATCTATTTCCATAGCGATACTGCCTTGGAAACTCAAGAAGAGGTTGCTATGAGTCGGATCTGATGCCACAGCACATAACAACAACAACAACATAGTAAATTACTTACTTTCTGATGTATTCTTTACTATGAGATCAACTTGTGACTATGACTCTGGGCCAAGCCTGCTTTGAAGACATAATGCACATAGAATAAGGACGCAATCCAGTTTTAGGGTGTGTGTTTCTCATACTAAACAGTAAGACATATATGGAAATCATCATCTGACTCTGTGAAAGACATAGTTATTCAAGAGTTAAGAAATAATCTGAAAAATGGACAGAAGACATGAATAGACACTTCACCAAACAGGATATTCAAGTGGCCAACAAACATATGAAGAAATGCTCACGATCTTTAGCTATTAGAGAGATG
>NW_006921619.1:18740333-18741073 GCF_000298275.1 Orycteropus afer afer | reverse complement strand
GGTCAATGACATGAGACAAAGTATATGTGAACTGCTATATGGAAAGTGAATTTGCTCTGTAAATCTTCACCCAAATCACAATTTAAAAAAAAAAAGAAAGAAATAATTTGGATTCCTGGTGAGTGAAGTAGAAGGGAACATGTAAATTGTGTTTTCAAAGACTTGAAATTTCCCATATAGAAGAGTTAAATTTATTCTTTTGACTGCAAAAGATAAAGTCACCAAGGAGAAATGGAAAACTCTGGGAGTCAAGTATACTGTTTTATAACTAATTTCCTGTTTGTGCTTCAGAGATAGAATGAGAAGCCTTGGTAGAAAACTTGACTTCTCTTAATTAGAAGATTTCAAGAAGAAATTGGAAGTAATGCTGCAGGAAGAAGAAGTAGACTGAGGTGATGATCTTAGACGGCTTTTACATTCTTTCAATCTGAAGATTGTCATTTCATGACAGAAATACAACAAATCCAAAATTCATCCAGAACTCAAAAATAATGCAAATATTACGAGTTATATGTTGTCTTTGTAGGAGATGTGTTTCTGTTTTATTATATATTTTTCTATTTATTTAGGTGTTTGTTCAAATGTGTTGTTGTTGTTGTTATGTGTGCCTCAAGTGGGACCCAACTCATAGCAACCCCTCCTTGGGTTTCCGAGGAGGTCTCACTATGGAAGTAGATTGTCCAACCTTCCTTCCCAGGAGTGGCTGGTGGGTTTGAACTGCCAGCCTTCTGGTTAGCAGT
>NW_006921619.1:18735404-18739858 GCF_000298275.1 Orycteropus afer afer | reverse complement strand
TACTTTCAGCATTCTTCGCCAACACCACAGCTCAAAAGCATCAATTCTTCTGTCTTCCTTATTCATTGTCCAGCTCTCACATGTATATAGGTGATTGAAAATATCATGGCTTGTGTCAGGCACACCTTAGTCCTCAAGGAGACAACTTTGCTCTTCAACACTTGAAAGAGATCCTTTGCAGCCAATTTGCCCAGTGCTATACGTTGTTTGATGTCCTGACTGCTGCTTCCATTGCCATTGATTGTAGAACCAAGCAATGTGAAGTCTTGACAATTTCAATCTTTTCTCCATTTATTGTAATGCTGCCTCTAGGTCCAGCTGTGAGGACTTTAGTTTTCTTTATATTGAGATGTAATCCATACTGCAGACTGTATTCTTCAATCTTCATCAGTAAGTACTTCCAGTCATCCTCACTTTCAGCAAGCAAAGTTGTGTTGTCAGCATATAACAGGTTGTTAATGAGTCTTCCTCCAATCCTGATGCCACATTCTTCATATAGTCCAGCTTCTTGGATTATTTGCTCAGTATACAGATTGAATAAGTATGGTGAAAGGATACAACCCTGACACACTCCCCTCTTGATTTTAAACCATGCAGTTTTTCCTTTTTCTGTTCGAACGACTGCCTCCTGGTCTATGTGAAGGTTCCTCATGAGTACAATTAAGTGTTCTGGAATTCCTGTTCTTCTCAATGGTAACCACAATTTGTTATGATCCACACAGATGTTTTTGCACAGTCAATAAAACACAAGTAAACATTTTTCTGGTATTCTTTGCTTTGAGCCAAGATCCAACTGACATCAACAATGATATCCCTCCTTCCACATCCTCTTCTAAATCCAGCTTATATTTCTAGGAGTTCTTTGTCAATGTACTACTGCAGTCATTTTTTAATTATCTTCAGTAAGATTTTACTTGCATGCTATATTAATGATTTTGTTGGATAATTTCCACATTCTGTGGGATCACCTTGCTTTGGAATGGTACAAATATGGATCTCTTCCAGTCACATGGCCAGGTAGGTGTCTTATAATTTTCCTGGCATTAACCAAATGAGTGCCTCCAATGGGGCATCTGTTTGTTGAAACATCTCAATGAGTATTCCATCAATTCTTGGAGCCCTGTTCTTTGCCAGTTCTTTCAGTGCAGATTCAACTTCTTCTAATACCATTGGTTCTTGAACATATGTCACTTCCTGAAATGGATGAAGATCAACAAGTTCTTTTTGGTACAGTGACTAAGTGTATTCCTTCCATCTTCTTTTGATGCTTCCTGCATCATTCAATATTTTGCCCATAGAATGTTTCAATATTTCAACTCAAGGCTTCAATTTTTTTCCTCAGTTCTTTCAGCTTGAGAAATGCTGAATGTGTTCTTTCCGTTTGGTTTTCTAATTCCAGGTCTTTGCACATTTTCTTATAGTAATTGGTTTTGTCTGCTTGAGCTGCTCTATGAAATCTGTTCAGCTCTTTTATCTGGTCATTTCTTCCATTTACTTTAGCTACTCTTCACTCAGGGACAAGTTTCAGAGTCTTTTCAGTCATCCATTTTGGTATTCTCTTCTTTTTTCATCTTTTCAATGACCTCTTGCTTTCTTCATGGTTGATGTTCTTGATGTCATCCTACAATTCTGGTTTTCAGTCTTTGGTGTTCAATGCATCAAATCTATTCTTTAGATGGTCTCTAAGTTCAGGAGGGATATATTCAAGGTCATATTTTGGCTCTCATGGACTTGTTTCAATTGTCTTCAACTTCAAGTTGAACTTATATATGAGCAGTTGATGGTCTGTTACACAATCAGCTCCTGGACTTGTTTTGGCTGAAGATATTGAGCTTTTCCATCTCTGATTCCTGTGTACTCCATCTGGTGAAGTTCACATGTATAGCCACCAATTGTGTTGAAAAAAAGGTATTTGCAATGAATAAGTAGTTGGTCTTACAAAATTCTTTCATGCGATCTCCAGCGCTATTTCCCTCACCAAAGCCAAATTTTCCAACTACCAGTTATTCTTCTTTGTTTCCAACTTTTGCATTCCAATCCCCAGTGATAAGCAACACATCTTGATTGCATGTACAGTCAATTTCAGACTGCAGAAGTTGATAAAAATCAATTTCTTAATCTTTAGCTTTGGTTGTTGATATGTAAATTTGAATAATAGTAGTTTTAACAGGTCTTCCTTGCAGATGTATGGGTATTATCCTATCACTGACAGCATTGTACTTCATGATAGATCTTGAAACATCCTTTGTGAAGATGAATGCCATCCCATTCCTCTTCAATTGATCCTTCCCGGCATAGTAGATCATATGGTTGTCTGATTCAAAATGGCCAAAACCGGTCCATTTCAGCCCACTAATGCCTAGGATATCAATCTTTATGTGTTCCATTTCATTTTTGACAACTTCTAATTTTCCTAGATTCATACTTCATACATTCTATGTTCCAATTATTAATGGATGTTTGCAGCTGTTTCTCCTCAATTTGAGTCATGCCACATCAGCACATAGAGGTCCTGAAAGACTTCTTTACACATATTATTAAGGCTGGTTCTACTTTACATTCCACTGTGAATTAAGTTATTGGCTTGAAGCTTTAGAGTAAACAAATAAAAATGAAATCACCACTAACTTCACTGTCCAGCAGAAGAAAATTATTGGTTAAAAAAATAAATAGAGATAGGGACTTACCTCAAAAAATGAAAGAACTGAAAAAAAAAAAAGTCCATTGAACTATGTATCATATTGATTGAAGACACCACTTTTGTTACCTGTTGTTGTTGTTATGTGCTGTTAAGTCGGACCCGACTCATAGCAACACCTCCTTGGGTTTCCAAGGTAGTATCATTATGGAAGTAGATTGCCCCATCTTCCTTCTGAGGAGTGGCTGGTGGGTTTGAACCACCAGCCTTCTGGTTAGCAGTCAAGTGCCTTAGGCACTATGCTACCAGAGCTCCCTCCTTTGTTACCTACAGCTGTAGTAATAAAAAAATACTATAAGTGGGTGACTTTGAAGAACAGAAATTTATTTTCTTATACTTTGGAGGCTAGAAGTCCGAATTCAGGGCGTGGCTTTAGGGGACATCTTTCTTTGTTACTAGAACATGAGTTCCTTGTCCTGTAGATGAATCTTCTCTTTGTGTCAGTCTTAATAGGGCATCTTCCTCCATGTATACCATTGTGTTGATTCTGCTCTTTTTATAACACAAAAAATGATCAGGTTTAGGATCTACCTTACCTTGGTATCACCTCATTAACATAACAAAAGTAAACCTCTATTTGAAAACAGGTCATTTGGGTTTCCAAGACAGTAGATTTTTATGGAAGTAGATTGCCCAGTCTTCCTTCCATGGAGTGGCTGGTTGGTTTGAACCACCAAACATCTTGTTAGCAGTCAAATGTCTTAGGCACTACACCACCAGAACTCCTTATTTACAAGTACAAGCATTAAGATTTCAACATATATTTTGGGATGGCACAGCTCAATGCATAACACTACTTCTTGTAGCAGTTATTCTACAGTACTATAAACCTTGTTCAAAAAGATTTTATTCATATTTTTTTCAAAAGTTCAGTGAGCTTACTTAGTAGTTTTATTCTTAAACTACCAGTGACATTTATGCAAAATTTTCAACTTTTGCTTCTATGTCCTAAATTGTGTTCAAATCTATCTGCAGAAATATTGCAACACATTCTTGAGGTGTTCAATCCATTAATGTACAATCTATGAATGTTGCCTGGATAAATATCTAAATTATGACTGAGATATGTGACTCTGTCCAAGAAGCATAAGTGGTCTTCCATGGAATACAAGATACATCCAACAACTAACCTGATATTAAAATCCAGAAAGTGACAGCAAAATACTTTTAAAATATTCATGTTATTGTGGTCAGGTGCCATTGAGTCATAGTGACCCTATGTACAGCAGAACTAAACACTGCCCAGTCCTGTGCCACCTCCATGATCTTTGCTATACCTTAGCCCATCATTGCAGCCACTGTGGCAATCCATCTTGTTTAGGGCCTTCCCCTCTTTCTTGGACCCTCCACTTTACCAAGCATGAAATTCTTCTCCATGGAATTGTCCCTTCTGACAACATGACCAAAGTATGTGAGACAAAGTCTGGCCATTCTTGTTTCCAAGGAGCATTATGGTTACACTTCTCCAGGACAGATTTTTTAGTTCTTTTAGCAGTCCATGGTACTTTCACTATTCTTCACCAACACAACAACTCAAAACCTTGACTCTTCTTCAGTCTTTCTTATTCATTGTCCAGCTGTCACATGCACATGAGGTTATTGAAAATACCATGGCTTGTGTCAGACACACCTTAGTGTTCAAAGAGACATCTTTGCTCTTCAGCACTTGAAACAGGTGTTTTGCAGCAGATTTACCCAATGCAGTACATCACCTGTTGTCATGACTGCTGCTTCCATTGGTGTTGATTGTAGAACC
>NW_006921619.1:18717584-18734169 GCF_000298275.1 Orycteropus afer afer | reverse complement strand
CCCCCCCCAATTTCCATCCCCAATCCTAACCCACTCTCCTCCCCTCCCTACCCAATAACCCCATCCCATGCCCCTCATAGTTATGCATTCCTGAGTATCCTGCATTTCTTCCATGCAAATGTTGCCCCTCTGGTGCTCTGTATTCAATTCCTCCAAGGGCTGCATCTCCATAGAGTGTGTGGGTATGTCACCCTGGGTTGAGTGGTCTGTGCGTACATCTTATTTACTATTGTGCTGAGAGCCAGCCCCTGAGAATGAGTTTTATTCCAGGCCTGGAGTGTATCCCAGGGCCATGGTATTGGGAGTCCTACCAAACTCCATCCAACCAGTAATTCTGGTCATTATTGTGTTTTCTTCTATCTTTTAATGTTTCCTGCATCATTCAATACATTGGCTGTAGAATCTTTCAGTATTGCAACTAGAGGCCTAAATTTTTTCTTCAGTTCTTTCAGCTTGAGAAATACTGAGTGTGTTCTTCTCTTTTGGCTTTCCAACTCCATGTCTTTGCACATTTCATTAAACTAATTGACTTTGTCTTCCTGAGCTGCTCTTTGAAATCTTCTATTTGGCTCTTTTATGTTGTCATTTCTTCCATTTGCTACTTTTTATTCAAGGGCAAGTTTAAGAGTCTCTTCTGTCATCCATGTGGTCTTTTTTCCTTCCCTGTCTTTTTAATGACCTTTTGTTTTCTTCATGGATGATGTTCTTTATGTCATTCCACAATTCCCCTGGTTTTTGGTCATTGGCATTCAATGCATCAAGTCTGTTCTTTAAATGGTCCCTTTAAATGGTCCTTTAAATGGAATAAATCCAGGAGGGATATATTCAAGGTTGTATTTTGGCTCTCATGGACTTGTTTTAATTGTCTTCAGCTTCCACTTAAACTTGCACATGAGCAGGTAATGGTCTGTTCCACAATCAGCTCCTGGCCTTGTTTTAGCTGAAGATATTGAGCTTTCCCATCACCTCTTGACACAGATGTAGTCAATCTGATTCCTATGTACTCCATCTGGTGAAACCCATGTATATAGCTGCTCTCTGTGTTGAGAAAAGGTATTTGCAATGAATAAGTCATTCATCATGAAAAATTCTATCATGCAATCTCCAGCATTATTTCTATCATCAAGGCCAAATTTTCTATCTATTGGTGATTCTTTGTTTCCAACTTTTGCATTCCAATCACCAGTGATAAGCAACACATCTTGATTGCATGTTCAGTTCATTTCAGACTGCAGTGGGTGATAAAAATCTTTAATTTCCTCATCGTTGGCATTGGTGGCTAGTGCATAAATTTGAATAATAGTAGTATTAGCTGGCTTTCCTTGTAAACATATGGACAATGTTTCAGGGCTATTCATAAAGTTGTCCAGTAATATATCAGACAGTGTTTCACTACTGTTCATAATGTTTTCACTGGCCAATTCTTTGAGAAGTAGACAGCTTCTTCCTACTTCCTAGTCTCTCAGTCTGGAAGCTCTGCTGAAACTTGTCCACCATGGGCAACTTTTATCATCCAGTAGTTTCTCACACTGATTTATAATTTCATAAGCCAGGTACCATTGAGACTATTTCAACTCATGGAAACCCCATGTGTGTCAAACTAGAACTATGCTCCATAGGGTTTTTAGTGGTTGATTTTTCTAAAGTAGATCACAAGGCCTTTCTTCTGAGGTGCCTTTAAGGGGACTGGAATCTCTAAACATTTCTTTACCAGTCAAGCACTTTAATGCATTTTCAAGACACAGGGATGTCTGAAGATAGTGTAGTCATAATGGCGCACTTTGCAGTAACAAAGAAACCTATGCTTTCTTGCTTCTGAAAAACATTCTGTCTACATGCTACATCCTTCTTATCTGCATAACAGATTCTCTTTCTGTACAATAAATCTTAATCATATCTAAAGTATTCTTACAAGTTTTCCCTGGACTACTAAGCAGGCATGAAATTGTCTTCCTTTCTTGTATATTGACTAACTGCCATAATCAGTATTAAATACATATTATTGACTGAAATTCCTGAGTAGCTAACATACTCAATTGAAACAGAAATTTTGGCAGTTTGAGGTACCTCAGAAGAAAGACCTGGAAATTTACTTCCAAATAATCAGCCATTACAAATCCTAGGGAGCATTGTTCTACTCTGACTCATATGAGGTCACTATGAATAGGAATTGATTTGATGGCAGTTGTTTTGATTATTAATTACCTTATATTAGAAGAATTCTTTATATGAATGTCTGTGGCTGTCTATGACCCAGAGTTAGGAAAACATAGATTATACCAACTATTTCTTTGTCATTTTATTATGAGATATACTTAAAATAACACTGTCACTGAGTTGGACCCTACTCATAGCGACCCCTCCTTGGGTTTCCAAGGCAGCATCACTACAAAAGTAGATTGCCCAACCTTCCCTACTTCAAATAACATAAACCATTTTAAAGTATACTATTCACGTAAGAAGCTCTGGTGGTGCAGTGGGTAAAGCATTTGACTGCTAACCACAAAGTGGGCAGTTCAAATCCACCACTACTCCATGGGAGGAAGATGAGGCAATCTACTTCCATAAAGATTTAAAGCCTTAGAAACCCAATAGAGGTCACTATGAGTTGGAATCAACTCAATGGGAGTGTCCTCCCCCCCACGCTGGTATTTGTTGTTGTTGTTATTTGCCGTCGAGTCGGTCCTGACTCATAGCGACCCCTCCTTGGGTTTCCGAGGCAGTATCACTACGGAAGTAGGATTGCCCAACCTTCTTTCCAAGGAGTGGCTGGTGGGTTAGAACCGCCAGACTTCTGGTGAGCAGTCAAGTGCCTTAGGCACTATGCTACTGGTATTTGGTACAGTCAAAATGTTGTGCAATCACCATCTCTGTGTAATTCTAAAACATTTTCATCACGCTAAAAACAAACCTCCTACTCATTAAGCAGCCAGTTCTCATTTTCCCCTCCCCTCAGTTCATGACAACCATCAATTTTCTTTCTATCTCTATAGCTTTACCAATACTAGATAATCCATATTTGTGGAATAATATGATATGTGGCCTTTTGTGTCAGGCTTCTTTGACTTAGAATAATGTTTTTGAGGTTCATAAGTATTGTAACATGGATCAGTACTTAATTTCTTTTTATAACTGAATAATATTCCACTGTCTTTATATACTACATTTTGTTTATCTTTTCATTCACTGCATTGCTTCTATTCTTTAGATATTATAACTAGTGCTGCTATGAATATTTGTGTTACAAAAATTTGTTTGAATACTTGTTTTAAATTATTTTGTGTATACACAGAATAGGAGTGGAGTTGCTGTATCATAGGTAATTTCATGTTTAGCTTTGGAAAAACTACCAAACTTTTTTCCACAGTGACTGCAAAATATTACATTCCTACCAGCAATACAATGTATAAGATTTCTTATTTCTCCACATCATCACCAACACATATTATTTTCCATTTTTTGGCTATAGGTATCCTACTAGGTAAGAAGTAGCATAGCATCTCATTGTGATTTTGATTTGTACTTCCCTAATGACTAAAGATCTTGAACATTTCTTCATGTGCTTGCTAGCTATTTATATACATCTTCTTTGGAGAATTGGCCATTCAAGTCCTTTACCCATTTCTCAACTGGGTTGTTCATGTTTTTGTTTTTGATTTGTAAGAGTTCTGTATATATTCTAGACAGTAGATCATTGCCAGATAAATGACTTCAAATATATTCTCTCATTCTCTAGAGTGTATTTTCACTTTCTTGGTAATGTGATTTGAGGCACAAAACTTTTAAATTTTGATAATGTACAATTCATCTATTTTTCATTCTGTTACTTTTGCTTGTATTGCCACATCTGAGAATACATTGCCAAACCCAAGTTCATGAAGATTCATATCTATGTTCTCTTCAAAGGGTTTTATGGCTTTAGCTCTCATACATAGGTCACTGATACATTTTTTGGTTAAGTTTAGCATATAGGGTTATGCAGAAGTTCAATTTAAGTATTCTGCATGTGGATAAGCTGTTGCTCCAGCATTGTTGGCTGAAAAGACTGTTTTTTTCTCTATTAACAATCTTGGCATCCTTATTAAAAACCATTTGGACAAAGATGTATGAGTTTATTCATAATTTTATCCCAACGGTCTGTGGGTCTATCTTTATGCCAGACTACACTGTTTTGATAATTGTAGCTTTATAAAAAAATTTAGAAAATGAGACATGTATTTCCTTCAATTTTCTTCTTATTTTTTAAGATAGTTCTGCAGTCCTTGCAATTCCATATGACTTCAAGGATTGGCTTTTCTATTTCTTCAAAAAAAGACTATTGGGTTTTTGAGAGGAATTGCATTGAATCTATAAATTGTTATAATTTCTATATTAACAATATTTAAGTTTTTGAATCATTAAACAAGGGCTGTCTCTCCATTTACTTAGGTCTTCTTTAATTTTAGAAGAGTTGTGGTGGCTTGGTTGTTAAGTGCTCAGATGCTAACCAAAAGGTCACCAGGTTGAACCCACCAGCCTTGGGAGAAAGATGTGGCAGTCTGTTTTTGTAAAGATTTATATCCTTGAAAACCCTATGAGATAATTTACCCTGATCTATAGGGTTGCTATGATTGGAATTTACTTACAGCAATGATCCTTTTAAAAATTTATTTCAACAATGTTTTACAGTATTCAGTGCACAAATCTTCCACATATTGGTTAAAATTTGTCCTTAGGTATTTTACAGTAGTCAGTGCACAAATCTTGCAATCATTGGGTTAAATTTGTCCTTAGGTATTTTATTCTGGTGAATGCTATTCTAAATGAAGTTGTTCTCTTAATTCCTTTTCTGGTTGTTCCTTGTTGTATATAGAAACACAACTTATATTTGTGTGCTGAATTTGTACCGAAGTTGTATATTAGCATTAATGATGGCAGTGAGTTTTGTTTTATTGTATCTTCTGTTGTATTTTCTTCAGATCATTCAACATGCTTTTCCTACTGTTAAGCACACCCTAGTTTTCCAATGAGGAGCATTTCAATGTTTCAATGTTATTGCACTCGATAAACATGAAATCTTTTGAAAGTATGAAAAAATACCAGCTGTCTTCAATATGGAAGAATATCTTAAATTAAATGAAATTAATCCCTAGGGGCAAAAAAGAATAAGAAACTTGTAACAGGGAATAAATTGGACAAAATATCTTAACTATGAATTCCGGGTATGTAATTAATCATGTACCTCAGGAAATAGGCTGGGATAAGAAGATAATTTGTGGGTAACATGGAAGTAAAATTAGTGGTATCATTTAAACAAGATAGCTAACTAAGCATAACCTCCATATTATTCCTTTGATCTTCTGATAAAGCATTTCTTCATATTTAATTGAAAATAAGATATATTTCTTACAAATCAACATTTATTATGGTATAATGCATGCTATGTTAAGCATCCTAGCTCTGGTGGTGTAGTGTCTAAGACATTTGACTGCTAACCACAAGGTTGGTGGTTTGAACCCACCAGCCACTCCCCAAAAGGAAGGTTGGGCTATCTACTTCCATAGAGATAATGCCTTGGAAACCCAAGGAGGGGTCGTTAGGAGTTGGAACAATCTCCACAGCAGTCTGTTTTTTTTTTTCAGACATTCAGATAAAAGTGAGTAAAAAGACGACAGAGAAAGAATAGCATGCTTGTGCATGTATGTGTAGGCATTTGAGAAACGCATGTTGTGGCTTTCTATAAACACCCCTGAATTCTTCAAGCAGATCAACATGAAAATAAGTGATCAGATAAGTCCTTGCAAATAGAAATAGCTAAAATTGGAAATAACTGTGAACATATATTAAGCCTTTGTTGTACATTAGCCATAGAGGCAAGTGCTGAACATAAATTGTCTACTTCTCATATCAACTCTACCATGAAATTACTACTTTATTAATAAAAGAGTACATGGTTCATAAAAGTGCTCTGTTAGTATTTGCTGAATGAAAAAAATATGAATCCCTAAATTCATATTTTATAGATCAGACTCTGAATTGTGAAGAAAAAGTTGTCCAATGTTGTTTCACTCATGATGTAACGATATTGACTCCAGACAAATAAACAAGAAAGAAAAATGATTATCCATTTCTGAGATGAAGCTTTGGTATGATTAAAGCATTTAACATTTAAATTTACTTGTATATTAGTGAAAGAAAAATACACTTTCGTTCTATGTGTCAATACCTTGCAAAATTTAGCAATAAGCTTCAAATTAGGAGTAGTAACATCAGAAAACATTCTGCATAGAGAAAGAACAATCAGAGAACTACTATTTCTTATTTCTCACTTGATTATGCAAAGATGAGTCTGCTTCCAAGGAAGATCTTATTTTATTTACAGGAAAAGGAGAACAGTAATGAAAAGCTTATGCTTCTGTGTATGTTTGAACATTTTACATCAATCTTAACAATGTCTTTTTTAAATTGTCATTTTTCTGACTCACTCTCTTAATTTCTTTTGCTCAATCTATTGCTCTAAGCTATGTTTCTTAGTTATCTCGTGCTGTTATGACAGAAACACTATGTGGGTGGCTTTAACAAACAGAAATTTATTTTCTCATTATTTAGGAGGCTGTTGTTGATGTTGTTATGTGCTGTGGAGTTGGACCCGACTCATAGCGACCCCTCCATGGATTTCCAAGGCAGTATCACTACGGAAGTAGATTGCCCAACCTTCCTTCTGAGAAGTGGCTGGTGGGTTTGAACTGCCAGCCTTCTGGTTAGCAGTCAAGTGCCTTAGGCACTATGCTACCAGAGCTCCCATTTAGGAGGCTAGTAGTCCTGATTCAGTGTACTGGCTGGAGGGGAAGGCTTTCTTTCTCTGTAGGCTCTGGAGGGTGACTCTTGTCTCTTTTGAACCTCTGCTCCTCTCTTCATGTGGCTTGTATCCCTCTTTCCCCATCTTTGCTTAACTCATTTGTTTAATCTCTTTTCTTATCTCAAAAGAGATAGAATCAAGATACACTCTCTACTAACCCTGCTGCATTAATATAACAAAGACAACCCATTCCAAAATGGGATTATAAAACTACAAACATTGAGTTTAGGATTTACAACACATATTTTTTGGGATATAGTTCAATCTGTATCATTCCACCCTTTGTTATTGTTGTTAGGTATTATCGAGTCAGCTCCAAATTCACAGTGACCCTATCTGCAACAGAATGAAACACTGCCCAGTCCTGCACAGTCCTCACTATCTTTGCTATCCTTGAGCCTATCACTGCAGTCACTGTGTCAATCTACCTCTTCGAGGGTCTTCCTGTTTTTGCTGACCTTCTACTTTACCGGGCACGATATCCTTCTCCAGAGACTAGACCCTTCTGACAACATGACTAAAATAAATGAAATGACGTCTGGCCATTCTCACTTCTAAGGCGCATTCTGGCTGTATCTCTTCAAAAACAGGTTTGTTCATTCCAGCTGTCCATAGTATTTTAAATATTTTGCACCAATGCCACAATTCAGATATATCCATTCTTCTTTGGTCTTCCTTATTCACTGTCCAGCTTTCATATGAATTTAAGGCCTTGAAAATACCATGGCTTGGATCAGGCACACCTTAGTCTTTAAAGTGACATCTTTGCTTTTTACTACATTAAACATGTCTTTTGCAAGAGATTTGCCCAGTGGTATATGGAGCTCTGGTAGCTTAGTGCCTAAGACATTTGACTGCTAACCAGAAGGCCGGTGTTTCAAACCCACCAGCCACTCCCCAGAAGGAAGGTTGGGCAATCTATTTCGGTAGTGATACCACCTCGGAAACCCAAGGAGGGGTCGCCATGAGTCGGGGCTGACTGGGTGGCAAATAACAACAACAACAATATATGTCTCTGATCTCTTGACTGCTGCTTCCATGACTGTGGTTCCAAGTAAAATGAAATCCCTGACAACTTCAATATTTTCCCTATTTATCATGATATTGGTCCAGTTGTGAAAATTTTTGTTTTCTTTATGTTGAGGAATAATCTATACTGAAGGCTGTAGTCTTTGATCTTCATCAGTAAGTTCTTCAAGTCTTGACTTTCACAAGCAAGGTTGTTCCATCTGTAAATCTCAAGTCTTCCTCAATCTTACTGCTCTGTTTTTCTTCAAATAGTCCAGCTTCTTGGATTATTTGCTCAGCATACAGATTGAATAAGTATGGTGAAAGGATATAACCCAGACACACATCTGTACTGATTTTAAACTATGCAGGATCAAACCTTATTCTGTTTGAACAATTGCCTCCTAGCCTGTGTACAGATTCTTTATGAGCACAAATAAGTGTCAGGAAATTGACATTCTTTGCAATGCTATCTATAATTTCTTATGATCCACAGAGTCAAATGCCTTTGCCTAGTCAATAAAACACAGGTTAATTTCTTTCTGGTATTCTTTGCTTTCTGCCGAGATCCATCTGGCATCAGCAATATCTCTCATTCCACAACCTATTCTGAATCCAGCTTGGATTTCTGGCATTTCTCTGTCAATATACTGCTGCAACTGTTTTTGAAGTATCTTCTCCAAAAGTTTACTTGTGTGTTATATGGTTTGACAATTTCCTAATTCTGTTGGATCATTTTTCTTTGGAATGAGCACAAATGTGGATCTTTTCCAGTCAGTTGGTCACGTAGCTATCTTCCAAATTTCTTGGCATAAACAAGTGAGGGCTTCCAGCACTGCATACGTTTGTTGAAACATCTCAGTGGGTATTTTATCAATTCCTATAGCCATGTTTCTCACCAATTTCTTCAGTGCAGCTTGAGCTTTCTTCAGTGCCATTGGTTCTTCATCATTTGCTACTTCCTGAAATGGTTGAACATCAACCAATTCTTTTTGGTGACTCTATATATTCCTTCCATCTACTTTTGGTGCTTCCTGCATCACTAAATATCTTGCCCATAGCATTCAAGGCTTGAATTTTAATTCAGGTCTTTAAGCTTGAGAAATACTGAGCATATTCTTCTCTTTTGGCTTCTAATTCCAACTTTTTGCACATTTCATTCTAATATTTCATTTTGTCTTCTTAAGCTGCCTTTTGAAATCTTCTATCTGGTTCTTTTTTTTCCCCCATCATTTCTTCCATAATTTTAGCTCCTCTCTACTCAAAAGCAAGTTGCAGAGTCTCTTCTGACATCCAATTTGGTCTTTACTTCCTTTCCTATCTTGTAATGATCCTTCATTTTCTTCATGTATGGTGTTCTTGATGTCATCCCACAACTTATGTGGTTTTCAGTCACTGGTGTTCAATGCATCAAATCTATTCTTCAGATGGTCCCTAAATTCAGGTGGGATATAATCAAGGTCATATTTTGGCTCTTGTGGACTTGTTTTAATTTTCTCCAGTTTCAACTTGAACTCACATATGAGCATTTGATGGTGTGTTTCACAGTCAGCTTCTACTCTTGCTCTGACTGATGATATTGACCTTCTCCATCACCTGTTTTGACAGATGTATTTTATTTGATTGCTGTGTACTCCATGTTATGAGGTCCATGTGTATAGTCATCATTTTTGTGTTGTTGTAAAAAGGTATTTGTAATGAAAAAGTCATTGGTCTTGCAAGATTCTATCTCATGGTTTCCAGTGTCATTTCTTTCACCAAGGACATATTTTCCAACTAGTGATGCTGCTTCTTTATTTCCAAATTTTGCAGTCAAATCACCAATAATCAACACATCTTCATTGAATGTTTCATTAATTTCAGACTGCAGAAGTTCATAAAAATCTTCAATTTCTTCATTGTTGGCTTTATTTGGTTGGTTTTCAAATTTGAATAATAGTAGTTCTTTTGGTTCTCTTATGCCACTCTAACAGAAACACCATGAAAGGGTGATTTTAACAGAGATTTATTCCCTTACAGTTTAGGAGGTTAGAAATCTGAATTCAAAGTGCCAGCTCTAGGGGCTCCTCAACCCTGGGCTTCAGCTCTGCCTCTTATTCCCGGCCCATTGAAGCTAGAAGTGTCTCTTACCTCAGATGGCTGCTGGCTACTGAGGCTGACAAACATAAGATCAACAAATGAAATGGCACCATCCCAAAATTATTAAGAAACACACACACACACACAAAAAAAAAAAAAAAAAAACTGCCATGGAGTTGGACCCAACTCACAGCGACCTCTCCATGGGTTTCTGAGGTGGTATCTCGATAGAAGTAGATTGCCCAGTCAAGAGTGAGTGGCTGGTGGGTTTGAACCACCAGCCTTCTGGTTAGCAGTCAAATGCCTTAGGCACTATGCCCACCAGAGCTCCCATCAACAAACACAGTAGGCCATTAATTCAAGTCCGTTGACAGTCTGAAGATCAGCAGACAGCATGACAGGCCATTGAGATAAAGATACAGCCAAATGTAGAGTTCAAGGGTGCCAAAAGCTCCAGAGACCTTTCTCAAAGCTTCTTCTTATATATTGAAAGCAGACCACATCCCTAAGGCAGCTACTGTACTATTCCAGTACCTTTCACCATGGGCTTAACTACCAATCTCATCATGGGGAGTAACTGCATCCATCTGCCCAGCCACTCAAAACCAAGCCCAGCCAAGTTGACACACAACCTTAACTACCACAGTAGTATTAATTGCTCTTCCTTGTATACCACCCATCTGAGTTTGTCATACTGTGGTGGCTTGCATGTTGTTATGATTCTGGAAACTATGCCACTGGCATTTCAAATATCAGCAGGGTCATTCACAGTGGATAGGTTTTAGTGGGGCTTCCAGACTAAGACACACTAGGAAGAAGAAGGAGGCCATCCATTTCAGAAAGAATTGGCCACTGAAAACCTTATGAATAGCATTGAAATGCTGTTTGGTATATGATTGGAAAGTTTTATGAATAGCAATGAAATATTTCCAGATACAGTACCAGAAGATGAGCACCTCTGGTTGGAAGGCACTCAAAATATGACTGGGCAAGAGCTGTCACCT
Source organism: Orycteropus afer afer (assembly GCF_000298275.1). Lineage (NCBI taxonomy): Eukaryota > Metazoa > Chordata > Mammalia > Tubulidentata > Orycteropodidae > Orycteropus > Orycteropus afer. The sequence goes on along the minus strand of NW_006921619.1, from coordinate 18,723,240 downwards.
GAAATTAGAGTACCTTACTGACATGGAAGGAGTAAAACTTCTGGAACTTTCATTTGCTGATGTGTCATTACTTAAAATGAGAGGAAACAGTTGTAAACATCCATTAATAATTGGAACATGAGATGTACAAAGCATGAATCTAGCATAATTGGAAGTTGTCAGAAAGGAAATACACTGAATAAAGATCAATATTATAAACAATAGTAAGCTGAAATAGAATGGTATTGGCCATTTTGAATCAGACAGTCATATGGTATACTATTCAGGGAATTACAAGTTGAAGAGGAATGGTGTTTAGTTCATCTCAAAAAGAACATTTAAAGATTTATTTTAAAATACAATGCTGTCAGTGATAAGATAATAGGCATATTCTTACAAGGAAGGCCAGTCAACATTACTATTCCACCCTTTGCCCACTCCCCAAATTCGTGTGTTTGCCACATGCAAAACACATTCCTGTATCATATCATTGCATAAGTCTTCAATCATCTGAAGCATCTAAACCAAATATGGGTGAGACTTTAGGTATATTTCATCCTGGGACAAAACTCTTCTTCAACTGTGAATCTGTGAAATCTAGAGTATACATTATCTGCTTCAAAGTTTATGGTAGAACAGGCACAAGGTAGACATTTCCATTACAAATGGGAATAAATGGAAGGAAAGTAGATAAAATATGCACCAAGCAAGTCCAAAGCCAGCAAAACAATTTACACTAGCTTCAAGTTTTGAAAGCAATCCTGTTCTCTAAGAGCATCTGGAAAAAGGCTCTGCCCTCCAGAATTTGGGTGTTGGCCATGTCCTTTGGATTTTGGGTGAAAATCCATTCACACTGAACTTCAGTTCCACATTCTAGGTTCATTAGGATTGCAGCTCTACTCTCTAGGGTTTGGGTGGGCCATTCTCTTAGTCCATCTAATTGTCAAACCCACAATGTCCCTTGGCCTTGGTAGGCCCCATACTTCTGCTTCTTGGTCATGGCAACCCTGCCCCCTTTGCTTTGGTTAATGACCAAATTCCCTCCATAAAACTATGTAGGTCAAACTCCCAACTATTTGTGCAGATCCTGCTCAAAACTGATCTCTTTCCTGAAAATATCCTTGATTCTTCTGTCAAACTGATCTTGTATTTCCTTTGAATACTAATTGCCTTTCAACTGTGGCTCTTTGGAGTACATTTCACCTTCTGCCTTGTATAATAGATACTTATATTTGAAACCAACTATAAACTAATTCATTTACTGATGGCTTGAACTGTCTTTCAGAATGAAAATTAAATTATATCTCTTTAATTTTTTTTCCAGTTCCTCTTACTCCATCAAAAATAAACTGCCATAACTACAATAATTGACTTAAAATTGAGAGAGAAAAAAACAGAAGTAGAAAAGAGATTCACAAAATATCTAGATATTATGGTTGCACAAAAAAGAATGGAATCTGTGTCACTGAACTGCACACAGAGAAACTGGGGGTTTCTGTCTGCACTGCTGTGTATATTCTCAATAATAAATTTCTTAAAAAAGAAAAAGAAGAAGAAGAAGAAAGAAAGAAAGAATTTCATTTACAACAGCATCAAAATTAATAAAATACTTGTTGTTGTTGTTATGTGCCATCGAGTCAGACCCGACTCATAGCGACCCCTCCTTGGGTTTCCGAGGTAGTGTCACTATGGAAGTAGATTGCCCAACCTTCCTTCCAAATAAAATACTTAGGAATGAATTTAACAGAAAAGTGTGTGGTGGTTAAGGCTATGTGTCAACTCGGCTGGACTTGGTTTTGAGTGACTGGGCAGCTGGACGTAGTTGTTCCCCATGATGAGATTGGTAACCAACTCCATGGTAGAATCTACTGGAGCAACTGAGTAGCTGCCTTAGGGATGGGATATGCTTCCAGTACAAAAGAAGCTTTGGGAAAGCTCTGCAGTTTTTTGGCAGGCTTGGGCCCTGCATGTTGGGGAGTCTTCATTTAGCAGCCTGCCATGTTTCCTGCCAATCTTGGCAATGTCTGTGGACTTGAATTAGTGGCCTGCTATGTTGTTTGTCAATATTGGAATTGTGTCATTTTATTTGTTGACCTTGGGCTTGTTAGCCTCAGCAACCAGTAGCTGCCTGAGTAAAGAGTGGCTGGGAGCAAGAGGCAGAGCTGAAGCCCAAGGTCAAGAGGCTTTCACCCAGCTCCTAGAGCCTGGCACTTTGAGCTCGGACTTCTAGCCTCCAAAACTGTAAGAGAATAAATATTTGATAAATTAAATGATAAAATGTTTAATGATATAAGGGAAATGGAAAGTATAAAAAAGAATTATTCAGAATTAAAACAGGATGATATCTATTAAAATATCTGAATGTATTTATTTGTTATTAGTCCAAGGTGAAGAAAATATTTTTGAAGTGGAAAATATAGCAGTAGAAAATATCACAATATCCCAAAAGAAGTGTAGAGAGAGGGGGAAAAACACATACACACACACACACATAAAAGATCAAAATAGATATGGAACATGAAGAAAAAATGTAATTTCATGCATTTGTAGACAGAGAGAGAGAATGAGTCAGAAGCCCAGAATTTTTCAAAACTGCCAAAGATACACCAAATCAAAGATTTAAGAATTGAACCTTAAGAAGGATAAAAACTAAGAAAATCATATCTAATTATACTATGATAAAACTTCGGAAAACCTTATACAAAAAGAAAATCTTAAAGTAACCATAGAGAACAGTAAATCTGCCATCAAAGAAGCAATAGAGATTCACAAATCATTTATAAAGAAAAAAACAATGAATATCAGAAGACTAGGGAAAGATATATTTAATTTCTAAAATAAAATACCTGCCAAACTATAATCTTCTACATGATAGAACTAGCCTTAAAGAAATGAAGGTCATATTAAAGATATTTTTTTTTTTCAGTTAAACAAGAATTCATCACCAAATGACTGCGCTAAATGAAATGCCAAAAGGATTAATAAATCAATATGAAAAAGACGGATTAGTTAATAAAAGGTGCAATTTTTTATTCATATAAAAATAATGGGCACCTCTACTTCATATCATGCACAGAAATATATCTCAGATGATTAAAGACAATGTGAAAAACAAAACTTGAATATCTTAGAAAAATTATATACTGGAATATCTCCATGACTACATGACAGGGAAAGAGTTCTTAAACAAAAACCCAAAGCAGAAAGTGAAAGAAATGACTATAACAATGTTAAAACTTTTTATGAATCAAAATTGTCCATAATAGGAGTACAATAAACCACATACTGAAAGAAATACTTATATTGCAGGTATTGATAAAAAGTTATTTATTCAGAACACATCAATGATTTCTATAAAACAATAGGAAATTTAAAACTTGCCAATATAAAATGAGGAGGGAATTAAAACGTGAGAACTTAATGGCCAGAACAAGCAAACAAATAAGCTGCCAAGTAAGGATTGGCATGAATCCAATCACCAAAATGTGTAAATTGATCCAGTCCACACATTCCTACTTCTCCAATCTCATCAACAGCCTCCCAGTGGCATTTTCTTTTTCTGACTTTAGCCACTTGGAGCTAAGTCAGAGCTCACAAGTTAAAAGGACACTGTCCTTCAGGCTGCCAAATAGGCGCAGCAGCAAGTTTGGGAAGTTTTCACAACATCCTTCCTTTCTGACCTTCTATGTCCCTCTGCTCCTTTGTGTTCAATAATTCACTGTAAGACTCATAGAACTTACAGAGAATATATCATACTTTTGATTACAGATTTACTATAGCCAAAATACTCAAAACTAAAGAGGCACCTAGAATGAGGTCTGGGAGGATTCCCCATGTGAAGCATCCATGTTCCAACAAATGTACTGTCCTCTCAGTAGAAAATTTTCTCTTCAACCAGAAAGGTCTCTGAGCTTCAGTGTTCAAGACTTTTATTGGCCAGTTCTATATAATAGGCAAAATCATGCTTCCTGAAGCTAGTTGATATCAGCCTCCCAGGTGAATCTTTTCTGGTCTGGTCAGCCCCTACTTGCCAGCAAAAATTCCTAGGTATAGCCAGGAAGTCCCAGACCAAAGCAACGCAATTATAGCAAGGGTTATTTCTTCAAAGCCAAGGTTAAAATCTGCCTTAATTAGGAAAATCTAGAGCATTTACCCCAGAACGTCCAACATTATAAAATAATAAAGGATATTCATTGTCAAACGATGATGTACCAAATCCAAACATTTACCCACTCACCTGAAAAAAATCCCCCCCAAAAAAAGACAAAATATATGAAATCATATTCTTTAATACACTTATATCAAGCAGCAGAAGACCCTGAAATCTTGAAGACAGGAAACAAAGGAGATAAACGCTCTTATTACCTATTTTATTGTCTTTAGAATGTTTCTAGGTTATGGTGCAATGAAAAAGAACCCAAGTATCTCATACTTTTACATTATTATAAATGGTAAATTTTTATTACCAGAATATAGGTCCTCCATAGATGTCCATGCCCTAACTCCTGAACCTATGAATTTGTTATATTACACGGCAAAAGGGACTTTGCAGATATCAATTAAGTTAAAGAATTTGATGTTATTGTTGTCAGCGGTTGCTGTCCAGTTGATCCCAACTCATGGAAACCTCATGTATGCGGAATAGGATTTCCAAGGCTATGACCTTTCAGAAGCAGATAATCAGGCTTCTCTTCCAGGGTGCATCTGAGTGGGTTTGAACAGGCAACTGTTCAACTAGTAGTTGAACACTTAATTGTTTGTACCACCCATGAACTCCTAGCACCTTGATAGGGGAAGAGTATACTGGATTATCTGGATAGGTTCAATGTAATCACACGAATCTTTAAAATTAGAGACTTTCTCAACTTAGTTCACATTTAGAGGGGGATGTGACTATGGAACAAGAGTCAGAGAGATACAATATTGTTGACTTTGAACATAAACAAAGGAGGCCACAAACCAAGGAATGTCAACAGCTTCTAGAAACTGGAAAAGAAAGGAGATGGATTCTCCACCCTAAATCATCCAGATAGATATTCAGCCCTGATGATACCTTTATTTTAGCTCAGTAAGACCCATGTAGGATTTCTAACCTACAGAACAATAAGGTAATGAATTTGTATTGTTTTTATGCTACTAAATTTAAGGTGACTTGTTACAGAAATGATGGAAAACTTGTATACCAAGAGGACCACGATGGACATGCTGAGTTGAAGAGATGGAGCTGAGATTCTAGAAAGACCAAAGTCGTGAGACTTTCTGCACACATAGAGATTTCCCAACATCTACAGAAGGACCCCTTTACATATTTAGCTGAAGACTGATCAATACATACATGGGAGCAAATTACCTGAGGCTTTGAAAAGAAACACCCAAAAGAGTTTGTGGCAAAAATTGCCAGCACTCAACAGCACTGTGAATAATGCCCACTCTCACAAGCCAGAATAGCAAATGTTAGGATTCATGAGATCTCAGATAGAGTATAAGAAGTCCTGGTGGTACAATAGCTATGCATTCGGCTGCTAACCAAAAAAGTTGGCTGTTTGAACTCACCTAGCACCTTCGTGGGAGAAATACATTGTAATATGGTTCTGTAAAGATTACAGCCAAGAAAGCTCTATGGGACAATTTTACTCTGCCACAAAATAGACTATCTTACTGAAGATAATTCAGAAAC
>NW_006921619.1:18712457-18713034 GCF_000298275.1 Orycteropus afer afer | reverse complement strand
GTGTGTGTATAAGCTTTACTGGTTTTGTTTCTCTGGAGAACCCAGCCTAAAACAGGTTGACAACAAAATGCAGTTCTTGCAGTTACAGGACTAATACCTTTTATTTTCTTGCTGTTTCTCAGCTGGAGGTCTCTCTTAATCCTTGAAAGCTGCCTGCATTCCTTCTCATGTGTCCCCCTCTTCATGCCAAAAATGGTACCTTGAATACTTCTTATGCTTCAAATCAGATTGTGCTTCTGTCATTAGCTGAGGTGCTTCTCTGCTTTTAAGGTCTCATGTGATTAGATTTGGCCTACCTTGGTAACATCTTCATCTAAAGGTCATATAATATATAATCATGAGAGTGATATCTCATTGTATTCACAAATCTGTGGATTAGGATGAGACATATTTGGAAATCATTTTAGAAGTTATGCCTAACACAATTATTCAATAGTGTTTTTATTTTTTATTATTTTTAATATAGTAAATGACAAATGTATTTATTACTATGGTCTGTACAGATATTGGTTTGTATTCTGATATATTTATTTTGTTGTTGTTGTTATATGCCGTCGAGTCAGCCCTGACTCATAGC
>NW_006921619.1:18710681-18711813 GCF_000298275.1 Orycteropus afer afer | reverse complement strand
AGTATTGTAAATAAGGTACATGACACATTTGTGGGGGTGGGAATATGCAAATAAAGTATATGGAACCCTTATGTAGGGATTGGTTAGTTTTTGTCAGTCAGTTAAGCTTAAAATGAGCTCTACTAGAGGCAGAAGAGGAGATCTCACTGTCACCAAGAGAGAAAAGCCAGAGGTGGAGTATATTCTTTGTACTCAAGATCTCTGCACTGGATCTCCTTGGCAGAAAGATGGCAGAGCCAACCTACAGAGACCACTGGCAGAAACATGGCAGCAGTGGAACTAAGAGGCATGAGACAGAGTGGCAGGCTTGATGGCCCACAAAGTGAGAAAGCTGAGTGCCTTTGGGCAGGAGCCTTGCTGGTGGAGTGAGGTACACCTAGTTGGATCCATCGGCAGAGCTAAAAAAGCTTTTTAACACTTACCCAAGCAGAACAGAGGCCAAGCCAAGAGACCAAGGGCCAGAGAGTCATGCCTGAGGGCATAGCAGAGGGGAGACTGTTCTGATGGAAGAATTTTACCCTGAGAATGTTCCTGAACCTGAATTGTGGTGATACTTCCCTAATAAACCCCATAACAGTGAGTAATGTCTGTGAGTTCTATGTAGCCATTGCAACAAGTTATCAAACCCAGCAGAGAAGCAGTGAGGGTCATGGGAGGGAATGTTGGTGTCAGAATTGATAAAAAGGCTAGAGGGTGGTGGCATTTCCAGCCTCATAGAAATAAGATTTGGGCTATTGATGGTGACTCTGTTCCCCTCTCATGAGGTTGGAGAAAGACAGTCAGAGGATGCCACCCCCTTGTCCATTTTGCAGTATATCTATCAATCCATCTAACTATAAAATGGAAACAAATGGTGTAAATACAAGACTTACTTGGAAAATTAAACAATCATATAATTATGGATAAGAATTTTACTCTCTGATCATGTCATTTCTGAATTTGTGCAATATTTAACCATAGTTAAATTTTGATCCAACTATGTGCTAAAATGAAGAAAAAATTCTTAATGTATCTACAGAGTTTTTTGAAAGTCGGATGAAATAAACTAAGTCATAATGTTTATAAATCTAGAAAATGCTATTCAAATATAAATTATTACTATAAGTTCTTATTTGGTGCTTTCCATGGCTAC
>NW_006921619.1:18706866-18708066 GCF_000298275.1 Orycteropus afer afer | reverse complement strand
CTCCATGGAATTCTGAAATAAATTGTTGCTGTTGTTAGGTGCTGTTGAGTTGGTTCTGACTCATAGCAATCCTGTATACAACAGAATGAAACTGTGCCATCCTCACAATCCTTGCTATGCATGAGCCCATTCCTGCAGCCACTGTGTCATTTCATCCCATTGAGGGTCTTCTACTTTACCAAGCAGGATATCCTTCTACAGGAACTGGTCCCTTCTGACAACATGCCCAAAGTATATGAGATGATGTCTGGCCATTCATGTTTCTAAGGAGCATTTCAAGTCTATTTCGTCAATGACGGATGTGGTTGTTTTTCCGGTAGTTGATGGTATTTTCAAAATTCTTTGCCAATGCCACAATTCAAATGCATCAATTCTTCTTAGGTCTTCATTATTCACTGTACAGCTTTCACATGCATATGAAAATATCATAGCTTGGGTCAGGTGCACCCTAGTCTTCAAAGTCACATTTTTGCTCTTTAACACTATAAGAGGCGTTTTGCAGCAAATTTGCGCAATGCAATAAGACATTTGATTTCTTGAATGCTACTTCCATAGGTGTTGATTGTGGATCCAAGTAAAATGAAATCCCTGACAACTTCAATCTTTTCTTCATTTAACATGATGTTTATTGATCTAGTTGTGAAGATTTTTTGTCTTATTTACATCGAGATGTGATCCACACAGGAGCCTAAAATCTCGGATCTTCAACAGTAAGTGCTTCAAGTCTTCATTTTCAATAAGCAGGGTTGTGTCATCTGCATATCACAGGTTGCTTATTATTCCTCCAATCCTGTTGCCATATTCTTCTTCATATAGTCCAGTTTCTCGGATCATTTGCTCTGCATACAGATTGGATAAGTACAGTGAAAGGAAACAACATTGACGCACAGTTTCCTGACTTTAAACTATGCAGTATTCCCTTGTTCTGTTTGAAAGACTGCTTCTTGGTCTGTGTAGGAGCACAATTTAGTGTTTTGGAATTCCCACTCTTCCCAATGTTATCCATAATTTGTTATGATCCACACAGTTGAATCCCTTTGCATAGTCAATAAAACAGAAGTAAACATCCTTTTGGTATTCTTTGCTTTCAGCCAAGATATACCTGACATCAGCAATGATATCCTTCATTCCACCACCTCTTCTGAAGCCAGCTTTAATTTTTGGAAGTTTCCTCTCAATATATGGCTGTAATCATTTTTT
>NW_006921619.1:18704503-18705726 GCF_000298275.1 Orycteropus afer afer | reverse complement strand
CTGTCTAAGTGAAGAAAAGCCACTAGCTCCAGTGGGCCAGGAGCAGGAAGCAGAGCTGAACCCCAAGGTTGAGGGACTTTCACCCAGCCCCTAGAGCTGGCACTTTGAACTTGAACTTAAAGCCTCCAAATTATAAGTATAAATTCTTGTTTGTTAAGGCCATCCCATCTGTGGTATATTCCTGGCAGAGTGGCACTAGGTAACCAGAACAATGTCCTTGATGTCATCATACAACTCTTCTGGTCTTCAGTCATTTGTATTTAATACACCAAATCTATTTTTTAGACAGTATCTAAATTCAAGAGGAATATAGCAAGGTCATGTTTTGAGTTTCATAGACTTGTCTTAATTTTCTTCAGCTTCAACTTGAACTTGCATATGAGCAATTGATTGCCTGTTCCACAGTCAGACCCTGGCCTTGTTCTGAGTGATAATATTGAGCTTCTCCATCACCTCTTCCCACATATGCAGTCAGTTTGATTCCTGTGTATTCCATCTGCGGAGGTCCACATGTATAGTCGCCATTTATATTGATGAAAAAGATATTTTCAATGGAAACATCATTGGTCTTGCAAAATTCTGTTGTGGTCTCTGGCATCTTTTCTTTCACCAAGACCAATGTTTCTTCTTTGTTTCCAACTTGCACATTCCAATCACTAACAATTATCAATGTATCTTGATTTCATGTTTGGTCGATTTCAGCCTGTAGACATTGGTAAAAATCTTCAATTTCTTTAACTTTGGCTTTAGTTATTCATGCAGAAATTTGAATAATGGTAATATTCACTGGTCTTCCTTGTGAGTATATGGATATTATCCTATCACTAACACGCTTGCACTTAAAGATTGATTTTGAAATGTTCTTTTTGATGATGATTACAATACCATTAATCTTCAATTTGTTGTTCCCAGAATAATAGACCATGATTGTCTGATTCAAAATGGGCAATACTAGTACATTTCAGCTCACTAATGCCTAGGATATTGATCATTATGTGTTATATTTCATTTTTGACAACTTCTAATTTTGCTAGATTGATACTTTGTACATTCCATGTTCTGATTGTTAATCAATATTTCCACCTGTTTCTTCCCATTTTGAGTTGTGCCCTCATCAGTAAATGAAGGTCCCAAAGGCTTTATTCCATCTACTTCATTAAGGTCTACTCTACTTTGTGGAGGCAGCTCTTCCCCAGTCATATTTTGAGTGCCTTGATACTTGA
>NW_006921619.1:18702109-18702693 GCF_000298275.1 Orycteropus afer afer | reverse complement strand
TTTTTAGTTGTCCTCATTTGTCACTTGATGTCTGTGGTTCCCTGTTTACAATCTTGTAGACTTATTTACTTTGGATACTTCTATAGCTAGGTTAGTTTCTGGGTTATATCATCATGTGTATTAATGGTCAGTTGTTTGTGGTAGTTGCTTCTTTGTCCAAAGGCTCCCTTTATCAACTCTTGTAAGATTGGTCTGGTTTTAACAAATTCCCTTAATTTTGACTTATTTGGAAATGTCCTAATTTCTCCATCATATCTGAGGGACAAATTTGCTGGGTACATAATTCTTGGTTGGAAATTTTTCTCTTTCAGGGTTTTATATACACCATCCCATTGCCTTCTCACCTGCATGGTTTCTGCCAAGAAATATGACCTTGGTCTTATTTGTTGCTCCTTGTAGGTAACTTTTTGTTTTTCCTGTGTTGCTTTCAGGATTCTTTCTTTGTCTTTGGTTTTGGTGAGTTTGATGATGATATATCTGGGAGATTTTCTTTTGGGGTCTATCCTGTTTGGAGTTTGTTGGACTTCCTGAATGGATATATTCTCATCTTTCATCATACCAGGAAAATTCTCTTCCAACAAATC
>NW_006921619.1:18695354-18696420 GCF_000298275.1 Orycteropus afer afer | reverse complement strand
TATTAGCCTTTGTTGTCTATATCTTATGTGCACATTTTGGTGTCTTCCCTTTCTCCAATGTTATCATGCTGGTCACAGACTCTTTCCATACTGTCCCTCCCATTATCCCCTTACCCAACTCAGCATGTGGCCCACAACTAGTCTGAAATTTTCCCTCCCCTTCTCTCCCATCCCGCTAACCTACAAAGTGAGTTCCCTTCCCTAAGCAAAACCTTCCTTGACTTTTTACAGTAATGGATTCATACAATATTTGTCCTTCTGTAATTAACTTATTTCATTCAGCATAATGTCTTCCAGGTTCTTCCATGTTGTGAGATGATTCGTGTACTCTTCACTATTCTTTAATGTAGCATAGTATTCCATTATGTGAATGTAACATAATTTGATTATCCATTTATCTGTTGGTGGGCATTTAGGTTGCTTCCATCTCTTTGCTATAGTGAATTGTGCTGCAATGAACGCGGGTGTGCATATGTCGGTTTGTGTCCTGTCTCTTACCTCTTTAGGATATATTCCTAATAGTGGAATTGCTGGTTCAAATAGTATTTATATTTTCAGTATTTTAAGGAAACATCATGCCATTTTCCACAATGGTTGTTCCCTATTACAGTCCCACCAGCAGTGTATGAGAGTTCCAATCTTTCCACAACCTTGCCAGCATTTGTTATTTTCTGTCTTGTTGAACTTTGCTATTATTGCTGGGGTGATATGATATCTTATCATTGTTTTGATTTGCATCTCCCCAATGGTTAATGGTTGTGAGTAATTCCTCATGTGTTTGTTGGCTGCCAGCATATCATCTTTAGTCAAATGTCTGCTCATGTCCTTGCCCATTTTTGAATTGGAATACTTGTCTTTCTGGCATTGAGTTGTTGAAGTTTTCTATAAATTTTGAAGATAAGTCTTTGTCAGATATGTCATAAGCAAATATTTTTCTCCCAATTTGTAGGTTCTCTTTTTACCTTTTTGGAGAAGTATTTCAGTGTACATAAGAATTTAATTTTTAAAAGGTCCAATTCATCTAGCTTCTCTTCCATCTCCTGTGCATTCTGGGTTATGCTTGATA
>NW_006921619.1:18691245-18692677 GCF_000298275.1 Orycteropus afer afer | reverse complement strand
GTATCTTCATTCTCTTTTGTTTCTAGGAATATTATTATTATTATTATTATTTCACATGTTATTTCTTTGTTATCCAGTAGTTTTTGAGCAGTGTATTATTAAACTTCCACATGTTTGTTATTTTTTTCCTTGATCTTGCTATTATTGATTTCTAACTTTATAGCATTGTGGTCCAAGAAGATGCCTTGTAGTATTTCAATGTTTGTTGTTGTTGTTGTTGTTAATTTATTGAGGCTTGTTTTATGTCCTAACATGATCTATTCTGGAGAATGATCCATGTGCACTAGAGAAGAATGTGAATTGTGCTTTTGTTGGGTGGAGTGTTCTGTATATGTCTATGAAGTTGAGTTGGTTGATTGTGTTGTTGGGTTCTTCTGAATCTTTGTTGAGCTTTTTTCTGGTTGATCTGTCCCTCCTTGAAAGTGGTGTGTTAAAGTCTTCTACTACTATTGTAGAGTTACCTATTGTCCCTTTTAATTCAATTAATATTTGCTTCATGTATTTTGGAGCACTTTCATTGAGTGCATAGATATTTATTATTATAATGTCTTCTTGGTCAATTGACTTTTTTTAGGATCATATAGTGGCCTTCTTTGTCCCTTATGCTGTTATTCACCTTAAAGCCTATTTTATCAGAAATTAATATTGCCATTCCTGCTCTTTTCTGATTACCATTGGCTTGGTACATTTTTTTCCACTTCTTAACTTTTAATTTGTTTTTACCTTTGTGTCTGAGGTGGGTCTCTTGTAGTCAGCATATTGATGAGTCTTTTCTTATCCAATCTGCCACTATCTTTCTCTTGACTAGTGCATTTAGTCCATTCAAATTGAATGTAATTAGTGATAAGTTTGAGTTGATTGCTGTCATTTTATTGTGTTATTTGTTGTGTTGTTGAAGATTTCCTTGGTCCAAATACTTTTCTGTGCTGAGTTCATTTTGTTATCAAGTGTTTCTTCTTTCTTCTTTATTGTTTGTCTGGTGCTTACTAAGCCCATGTTTTCCTTCTTTCTGGGTTTGATTACAGTGATTGTTAATTTCTCTGAAGTTACCTTGGAATGATTTCTTGTCTATAGTTTTGGGACAGTCTATTCTATAAAGACATTGTCTTGTCTTCCTCTCCATTTGGGAGTTTTATAATTAGAACTTTATTCCCTCTATTTGCTATCTTGCTGGTGTTGTCTGCCGATTGACTCCCTAGTTTCTTTGTGTACAATATTTTATGGCCTTATTTTGAGAATCTATTTCTGATTTGGTTTTTAAGTGTTGATGTCAAATGTCTTGATTTTAATTTGTTGTTCTCTGTTGTGAGTTCTCTATTGGAAGGACTTCTCTTAGCCTTTCTTGGAGGGTCGGTCTGGTTTTCACAAAATCCCTTAATTTCTGTTTGTCCAAGAATGTCTTGATTCCACCCTCATATTTGACGGACAATTT
>NW_006921619.1:18689757-18690770 GCF_000298275.1 Orycteropus afer afer | reverse complement strand
GTAGTGATACTGCCTCAGAAACCCAAGGAGGGGTCATTATGAGTCGCGTCTGATTCAATGGCAAGTAACAACAACAACAACCTGTTCTGATATTCCAATGAAGCATATGTTGTTTCTTTGCATCTCATGCCATGTAACTCTTAATTTCTCTTAAATACTTATTCCGATCTTTCTCCATACAAGCTGGTGTCAAGGGATTTATCTTCTAGTTTGGAAATGCATTCTTCAGCCAGTTCCAGTCTACTCTTTTGTCATTCCACTGTGTTGTCTAACTCTGTAATTTTAGGGTTCATCTTCTGGATTTCTAATGGGATGGAACAGCAATTAACATGTTTGGCTATTAACTAAACAATTGGAAGTTAGAGTGTACCCAGAGGCACCTTGGAAGAAAGACCTGGTAATTTACTTCTGTTGTTGTGGTGCCATTGAGTTGATCCCAACTCATAGCAACCCTTTGCATAATAGAATGAAATGTTACTCAGTCCTGTGCCATCCTCACAATAGTAAGTGAGTTTATTGTATTTACATTGTATGTATGAGTTCTGATTGTGTATTTATCTTGTTATTTTGTTCTTAAATGGTTTTCCTGAATTATTCCAGGGTAATAATGTCTGTGTTCTCTTTGATTCTGTTTCTGGTTTTCTTGAGCTCTTGTAGAATTCTTTACACATATCTTCTAAATTCCTTCTCAGATAATTCTATTGCTTGTTCTTCTTCTATGTTAAATGAGTCTTTTGCCTGAGGTTTTATTTCTATTTTCTTGCTTTTTTTTTTTTGTTTTGTTTTGCTGCTTGAATTGAGGTTATCTGCTATTTCCTAGACATTTTGAAGTTAATATGTTAACTACTAGCTAGGTCTTGATATGTGTCACTTTGGTTTTACACTTAAATATATTTGGAGCTGGTATATTTTTGGAGGAGGTTATTAATTCAGAGGTTCTGGGTTGCTCTTCAGTTTTCTTTGTGTTGATGGAATCACTGTTGGGAATGTGGATGCAAGTCTCTGTTTGTCTT
>NW_006921619.1:18688115-18689107 GCF_000298275.1 Orycteropus afer afer | reverse complement strand
GTTTCCTTCCTTTCCCCTCTCCACTCTCAACTCAGTGGTGACCTGAGCTACAGGGGTTTCTGCTCTGTTTCTGAGGAAGGTTATCCATTTACTCAGCTCAGCTCCCAAGGTTACCATCAGAAGGTCCCAGTGTGGGTATTCTGAGTCTCCAAAGTTTTCATGGGTTCCATGGTGCTCGCCCCACTTTTTCTCTCCACAGCTCTCCCCTGTACTGCTAATGAGTGTTCCACATCCCTGGCTCTCTATCACCCCACAGGCAGTTTCCTTCATTTTCCCTGCTTTTTGCTCTGCTTTTTTTCTCCATTTCCATTAAATATGGCACCCTCTAACTTACTCAGCTGTTCACAGCTCCAGAATCCCTACTTCAAACTGCTACACCTAGTTGTTCAGGAACTAAGATGCTATAGGGAACAAATGTGTAGGCTACAGGTACACCATCTTCTTCCCCTCTGGATGCACTTTAACCTCCAACATACAATAAACATACTTACTATTGTGAGGATGACACAGGACTGAGCAACACCTCATTCTGTTATGCAAAGGGTTGCTATGAGTTTGGATCAACTCAATGGCACCACAATAACAGAAGTAAACTATCAGGTTTTCTTCCAAAGTGCCTCTGGGTACAGTCTAACTTCCAATTTTTCAGTTAGTAGCCAAACATGTTAATTGCTGTGCTATCCAAGAAAACAACCCCAAGGGTGGTAGAGTAGTTAGTTTTCCTCTTGCTCACAGGTCTTTCTATATGTTTAATGGCAGCAGAGTTTGCTACTTTTCCCAAAGGATTACAACTATCATTTCATAGGTAAGACAGGTCAGAGAGATCTTGGCTGTTTCTTGCTTTTCTTACAGCAGATATTGTAGCTCTCCCTCATAATTATTCTGTAGGGAGGTTTTTTTTTTTTTTTTTTTTTGTGATCTGTTGCCCTGATCCCCAGTTTTTCTCATTGTAGGGCCTGAAAGATCTTTTAACCAGAAGCCTTTAGTATGGA
>NW_006921619.1:18683009-18684060 GCF_000298275.1 Orycteropus afer afer | reverse complement strand
AATTATCTACTCCACCCTATGTTCCTCTATAAAAATGTTTTAATGTAAGAGCATGGGGTCTTTTGCTCAGCCCATTGTGGGGGTGAAATCAAGGACCCTAACTTAAGTTAGCTAATAAACTTTCCTATTGCTTTTTGCATTGTCGTGTGTTGGCGAATTCCTCGCCCCAAACAACTCCTTCATAACCTGGGCACAACATCATGAGCATTCACCGAGGTCTGTAGTGAAAGCAAGCAATAGGGTGACAATTCCTCTGGTGTCTGTGGCTCCCAATGAGTCTATCATCTCATGGTAGAACACACTCAATAATTTTTAAAGCTGTTTATTACAAATTTTACCTTAATTTTTCTAACTAACTTGTATGACAGTTGAAGCCTACCTCAGGTAAGCAAGTGCTTATATCTCATCTCTTCTTAAAGCATATTGTATTTTCTTAGACTTTAAACTATTTGATTGCCCTGAAACCTTAGCTCAGATTCATTTAAGAGTGCTTGGTAGACTTTGTGTGTGTGCGTGTGTGGTTGTTGTAAGGACTGAAGTGACCCTCTTTCTGGCTTTCTACACCTTAACCTGAAACTAGAAGAACTGTATATTTTTATTACATATTTTTTTTCTCCCCCAATTTAATGTATGCTACACAATGTATGTCAGGAACTCTGGTGGTGCAGTAGGTAAGACATTTGGCTGCTAACCAGAAGGTCAGTGGTTTAAATCCACCAGCTTCTCCCTGGGAGGAAGTTGGCAATTTCTTCTATAAACACTTACTACCTTGGAAATCCTTTGAGTCACTATGGGTCAGAATTGACTTGATGGCAGTGGGTTTGGTTTTTGGTTTGTATAATGTATGCAGTACTTAGAATATGACATTTAAACATATAAATATACTTTTAATGACTATGCATCTTCAACTAAAGAAACATAAGTACCACAATCAAGATCATGACATCACAGAAAAATGTATTAGAGAAGATTTAAGAAAACGTATTTTGGTAAATATGTCCGCAAAATTCTATTTGCATTGTTTTCTAATGACCACAGTGACTGTGATGGG
>NW_006921619.1:18678569-18682236 GCF_000298275.1 Orycteropus afer afer | reverse complement strand
ACGGCACATAACAACAACAACAATATTCTCTAAAGCATGGCCTAGTAAAAGATAGCCTATTATATTCAAAGATAAAGAAAGTCTTCAACACCTCCAGGAAAATAAATGAAAAAGGTAAAGAAACAGATTGACACCAGCATTTTCCAAACTAAACTAACATACAAAGCACAATGGAACAAACTGGTTTAAATTATTCTTAAAAACTTTCTTGAAGTATAAAATAACTCATTGACATCAAGTCCATTTTGATTCATAGAGATCCTAGAGGACAGAGCAGACTCGTCCCACAGGATTTCCAAGGCTGCGTGATCTTTAAGGAAGCCGACTGCTACACCTTTTTCCTGTGGAGTGACTGGTGGGTTCAAACCACTGACTTTTCACTTAGCAGCTGAGTGCTTAACCATTGTGCCACTAGTTCTCCTTTTATTAAAGTATAATTGATGTAAAATAAAATGCATATATTTAAAGTGTAAAATTTGATAATTTTGACATAGTATATACCCATGAAACTGTTATCACAATCAAGATGAGTACATCCATAACCTCAAAAGTAGTTTCCCATGTCCCTACATATTCCTCCCTAAGCTCTTCTCTTCTAATACACAGGCAACCACTGATCTGTTTTCTGACACTATATTTACATTTTCTAGAATTTTGTGTAAATAGTATCATAAAGTATGTATTCTTTTGTCCAGCTTTATTCATTCAGTATAATTATTTTGAGAGTCATCCATTAGGTTGTATCAATAGTTCATTCCTTTATACTGCAGAATTGTATTCATAGTACTGATATAACACAGTTTATTAATCACCTTTGAATGAACCTTTGAGGTGTTTCCATTTGTTGGCTATTAGAAATAAAGCTGTTATGAACATTTGTGTACTGCTTTCATAAGGACATATACTTTATTTCCTTTAGGTAAATACTTAGCAGGAAAATGCTGGAGCATAGAGTAGACGTAATGTTTAACTACTCCAAAAATGTCCAAACTGTTTTCAAACATGGTATGGTCAGTTTTAATCTTTTTTGTCCAATTTGCATTTTTAAAATTATCATACTAAACTTTAAGATTAAGGTTTGGAGTCATATACTTCTATGAGATTTCTTTAATGAAAAAATTTTACCCTGAGATAATTTAAAATTTTTATGCAGTTTTAAGAAATATTACAGAAAGATCCTGTGTACCATTGTAAAGGAGAAATTCATAAAGCCTTTTTGACCAAAACTAACTATTTGAATTAAACTCAGTTCTTACTGAATTAAACTGGTCTTTTACTTGCTTGCCTGCCTACAACTTCATATTTGCTTAGCTGTAGTCAATGCAAACCTCTCTGATCTCCTATTATCTAGGCATGAAAACTGCTAAAAGGCATACAAACCAAAAAGTAATCTTTCTCTATGGTCAAGCCAAAATGTGAAAGAAGTACATTCTAAAGAAAATATTCTTGACACAACTGTCTTTTGTATAAAGTGGGCCCAATAAATATATTTTCATGGCAAAGATGTAATAAAGGGAATTATTTGACAGGGTTTTGGAGCCAACCATATATAAAGTTTCCCAGACCACTTAAAAAGTTCTTGTATAACAAGCTGCTTTGGGCAAATGAGGTCTTGATACAACGATAAGTTTTCACGAATTCCTGCGACATCTGATTAAAGCTGTCTAAACATCCATGAGTCATGTTTTGTGAGTCACCTGAAGGATATGTGACTATGATTGAAAACCTCTGCAATTACTTCCTGAAATCAACCCCAGTAAGCCTCTATACTCAGTTATCTAACAGAAGCAAAATCCCCCACACCTAACCCATCCTCATTGTGACCTCAACCAAAAACTTACCAATCAAATTACTGTATTATATTTTCTTTGCTCCCTGGACTATATCTGTCTTTATTAGAAGTTCTTTAGTTCTTTAGAAGTGAGTCTTCAGTTCTCACTTATATGAGGTGGTGCCTCTCTGCATTCAGATGTATATTTCTTTTCCTGAATAAAACCTCTTAATCTCATTTTATCCTCTGAAGGAAGATGGGGCAATCTACTTCTGTAGTGTTACTGCCTCAGCAGACCAAGAAGGGGTCGCTATGGGTCGGGTCCGACTCGATGGCACATAACAACAACAACAACAATCTCATTTTAAGGACTAAGTGGGTTTTTTATCACCACAACAACATTTAGTTAATTTTTCACAATGTAAAACTATACTTTTTTTCCAACTTTTAAAGCTATAGTGCACTATCACAATCACGATATTGACATTGCTACAGTCAAAATACAGAACATTTCCATCACCACAAAGTTCACTCCTGTTGCCATTTTATAGCCATACCCACTTCCCTTTTACTCTCATTCCCCTGCTTAGCTCCTGGAAATCCATCTCTATAATTTTGTCATTCCAACAATGTTATATAAATGACATTATATAGTGCATAACCTTATAGAATTTTGTTAACTCACCATAATTATCTGGAGATTCATCTAAGTTGTTGTACTTATCTAGTTCATTCCTTTATATCGTTGAGCAGTTTTTAATGGTTTGGATACTTAATGGCTTTTTTTATTAACAATTAATTCATTCAATAATATCTGAGTTCAATTTTTGATGATTGTGAATAAAGCTAATATGAGCATTTTATACACATTTTTGTGTGAACATAAATTGCTATTTCTCTGTGGTAATTTCCAAGAATGAAATTGCAGGTTGTATAGTAAGTTCTTGTAGAATTTAATAATGAACTGCCAATTTTTATCCAGAGTAGCTTTACCATTTTATATTTTCACTAATAGTATTAGTGATCCAGTTTCTTCACATTCTCAAGAGTATTAATTATTATCACTATTTTATCTTAGGCTTTCTGATAGATATGTAATTAATAACTCATTGTAGTTTAAATTTGCATTTCCCTTGATATTGAACATCTTTTCATGTGCTTACTTGCATTAAAAACAGTAAGACTTGGACAATTAAAGAAATAAACTAGTTATTAAAAGTGTGAAATAGAGACATTTGCAAACACACAGTCAATTTTAGAGAAACTACTGTACTATTGCAAAGTGGTATTTTGCCTTTATGCCATTTACAATCTCATGAAGACAGAATGCACAGTTGGTCCTTTGAAGGTTATACAGTAGTACCAAGGAACAAGTCACATAGAATCAACAAAATCTTAGAAATACAGGTCTTGAGAAAAATAAACGTTTAGGTTAAGCATCTACTATCTGCTACTTCAAAGTAAGCAAAGTCCTTGGGAAAACAAAAAATATTTTTGAGAGATTAATGGGGTTCGTTGTGGAAGAATATTTAATGATAAGATAGTCAGAAGTCTTGGAGCCCTATCTAGGTTTTGGAAAGCTGTTTCATTTTACAATCTCCTACCTTTTAATCATGATCCTATCTAGAATCTGTGATTAACCTTACCATCATGCACCATCCTGTTCTGTTTGTTGTTATGTTGTTGATTGCCGTCAAGTCGGACCGACTCATAGCGACCCTTCCTTGGGCTTCCAAGGCACTATTACTATGGAAGTAGATTGCCCAACCTTCCTTCTGAGGAGTGGCTAGTGGGTTTGAACTGCCAGCCAAGTTGAGTAAGTGCCTTAGGCACTATGCTACCAGGGCTATGTTGTTGTTGTTGTTATGTGCCTTCAAGTTGGCCTGGACTCATAGC